>NC_133619.1:247648021-247948021 GCF_048593235.1 Sminthopsis crassicaudata
AAAAGAAGCAAAAAAAAAAAAAATAATCCCAATTCTCAAGGAGATAACAACCTTTAAAAAAAATTAGGAGCTAACAATTAAAGACAGATGGAGAGAAAAAGAGTGTTCAAGCATTTATTATAACCTTATTATATTTCAATTATTAGGGATGTGACACATAAAAAGGAACTGTAAGAGTGGGAAGGGAAAGATGGAGATAGCAAAGTTTAGAGATGATGAACTAAACAGCGCTAGAACTGAGAATGTCTTCAAAAGTCATGAACCAACTAGAAACTTTTCTTTCCTTTTACTGGCTATTCCACTAAGGAAGAAGAGCTGCTGTGTGCTTTTGGGGGGCATAGATTAAAAGCCCCTTGTATCCAGATGTAGGATTTAGTAAATGTTCATGAAACTACTGTTGCTGAGAAAGAGTAACCGTGGCAGCCTGTCTCCCCGTGCCTGCCAGCACGGGGCTGGTGACTATATGCTTCTGTTCCTTGAGTCACTGCATTTTAGATGAAGAAATATTGGACAATCTTGTAAGCTTCAAAAGGTCAGAATAATGAGCACTAGAAGTAAGGGAACTGAAGTCTATGATGAATTTGCTGGAGGGCAAGAAAGAGAGAGACTGATGCAGAGGGGCCCTGCAGAGTGACCTGCTTGACTCATCCCAGTGAGAGCTAAAATTTAACTCATCCGGAGGCTATGATGCATTTGAAAGTGAACTTTGTGGGGAAAATTCTTTTTAGCAATTGCTTTAAGAGCCGAGACTCACTTTTCCCAGGGATTCGTGAGATAGATGGGAGAGCTTGACACTACCACCTCCCAACCCTCCCCTCCAGTTCATGGGGAAATAGTTTAAAACTTCTGTTCTTGCAAAATCTTCTCAAAAAATAACATTATCCCTGATTAATACCTTGGTTTATCCCAAGAACTAGTTTGACTTTCAAAAAATAAACTTAAAAAAAAACCTCTAAGGATAATTATTTTATATTCTACCTCAACAATATCAAACCCTGGCTTTCTCTGTAACTAGCTTTTATAGATACCAGTATTAAACTTTGTATAAATGAAAATGATGTGACTGAGAGTACAGCAATGATATTTTTTCAGTAATATTGGTGGACTTGTTTATTCATCAACATCTACTTCTCTAATTCCCAGAATATGTAAATTAAAATTCAACTGCAGTGGAACAATGTCCTATGTTATCACTACTATCCTTTCCCACCAGGTGAGTTAGGCTAGTTTTTCCTTAAAATGTACTGAAATAATTGAAACTATCTTCAAGACTTGAATGGCTTAGGGAACAAAAGCCTCAGGCCATGATATCACTTCCAGATCTCCACAATACAAAGCAGGAGGTCTGGGTACGATCTTCTAGCTAGCAGATCATGATGGATAACTCAGGCATTGGAGCTTTACTCAGCTGAACCAATTTGAAATATTCTCAGTGCATTTTATATATATATATATATATAAAACCCCATTTGCAAGTAAATGTTGAGTTTGGGAGAATAAGTTCCTAAGGTGGTGCAATACTCTTTTCTTTCAGGGTTTCCAATCTTCAGAGAAGTTAAACTGTGCTTTCTCATTTCCCCCCCCTCACACCAAAAAGGATACATACCTCCTCATCTTAGATGACCTTTATGGCTATGGTAGGTATCACAGGCAACTGTACATAAGATTCTTGTCTTCTCCTCTGGATATAGTATACCAGAATCATGGAACAGTAGTGATCTACCTCACAGAGAGGGATTTGCTAGAACTAGCTTAAAACAGTTCTTGAGAGCCCAATTTAAATTTTCATTTGAGGAATACTACAAATCAGTGGTTGATTTTTTCATTTTGTTGATTGGCTAGATTTTTTCTTTTTTTAATAGTATTTTATTTTTCCAGGTACATGGAAAGAGAGTTTTCAATGTTCACTTTTGCAAAACTTTGTATTCCAAATTTTTCTCCTTCTTCTCCCTCCTCCCCTCCTGAAGACAGCAAGCAATCAAATATAGGCCAAACATATTCAAATCTTCTAAATATATTATACTGTGAAAAAAACAGATCAAAAGAGAAGAGACATGAGAAAGAAAACAAACAAACAATAAAAAAGTGAAAATATTATGTTTTGATCCACATTCAATCTCTAGACTGTTCTTTCTGGCTGTGGATGGCACTTTTCATTATAAGTCTAATGGAATTATAATGAATGACTAAATTATTGAAAAGAGACAATTCTATCATAGTTGATCATCATATAATCTTCTTGCTATTGTGTATCATGTTCTCCTGGTTCTGTTTACTTCACTCAGCATCAGTTCATTTAAATCTTTCCAGGACTATCTGAAACAGCCTGCTCCTCATTGTTATAGAACAATAATATTCCCTTAAATTAATATACCATAACTTGTTCAGCCATTCTCCAACTGATGGGCATCCACTCAGTTTCCAGTTCCTTGCCACTACAAAGGGCTGCTACAAACATTTTTGCACATGTGGGTCCTTTTTCCTTTTTTATGTTCTCTTTGGGATAGAGACACTGCTGGATCAAAGGGTATGCACAGTTTGATAACTTTTTGGGCCTAGTTCCAAATTGCTCTCCAGAATGGTTGGATTCTTTCACAACTCCACCAACAATGCATTAGTGTTTCAGGTTTCCCATATTCCCTCCAACATTCATCGTTATCTTTACCTGTCATCTTAGAATTAGCTAGATTTAAAGAAGTAATGGAGTAAATATCCATAATGGAGATAATAGTTTAAAATGTTGATTGCCCCACTTTTTTCCCTGGATCCCCTAGACTCATCAGTAGATCGCACCTCATTACATTATTTCACTATCTCCCTTACCCACTCCTATTGCAAACTCCCCATTCCTGTCACCCATTCACAGCTTTGTGTGATTACTGAATCTTCTCTTTCACTCACCCAAATCACTTGCCAAATCCTTCCCCTTCTACCTTTATCACACCTTTCCTTAAAGAGCCCTTCCTTCACCTAGCCTCCGTGGATTCAGGTCTGATTCCTTCTTGCCTATTGCCACAGCTTTCTAATTGGTCTGAATGTTTCCCCACTCCAATCCATTATTACACACGGTTGTCAAAAGCATTTCACTGAAGCACCAGTATCACCATCACTTACACTCAATAAACTTCATGGCTACTCAATTGCATCCCAGATTAAATCAAAAAGACTCATCTTCATGAGTTCAAATCTAGTCTCAGCCAATAGTTGTGTGACTGGGTAAGTTACTATTTGCCACAGGTTCCTCATCTGTAAAATGAATTGAAGAAGGAAATAGCCAACCATTCAAGTCTCTCTGCCAAGAAAATCCCAAAGGGATTCAGTCACGACTGAACTATAACAATGTTTTTTAAAAGTCTTTTACGTGACCTTAACCTACTTTTTAGAGATTTTTAATATATTACTCCCTCTTTGAGTCCATATTCCAGTACAATTGGCCTCCTTGCTGCTCCTCACATACACATACATATATATATGCTGCAAATTATGGGTACTATTGCAGTCCCTGGTTAGTTAATGAACTCTGTCACAAATTAAGGTTTGCCTATGTTCCGGAACTATTTTTCAAATTCTTCTAGGAGTTTGTATTTTGCTATCAATTATTAATCCATACCAGTTAAAAAAAAACCTAACAATTATACAATGCTTTAAAGATTTCAAAGTCCTTTATCCATATTACCGCAAGCCCCAATTAAAGTCTTTCTCAATCCTCTTTAATGCTAGTGCCTTCTCTCTATTGATTAACTATAATTTATCCCATATATACCCCATTTAGACATAAATGTTTTTCTGTTATCTAATTAGACAGTGAAGTCCTTGTTTCATTTTTGTTGTTTGTTTTTTCACTTTTTTTTTTTTTTTGGGGGGGGGGTCAGGAGAGGGGAAGCAAGATTTTCCAAGGCTCACACAGGTCGTAAGTGCATAAGATTAGATTTGAACTCAGATCTTCCTGACTCCAAAGGCAGTGTTTTGTCTACTGCCCCACCTAATTTACGCCCCCCCTAGGCTCTTGCTGACATGATCCCAAGGGTTTGCTAGTGTTGACTCCAAAAGGTTCATTTTCATCATGAGCATAAAGCTTGGGAATCTTCAAATGCTGCAAACCAGAACTTGATTTATTGTTTTGTGGATTGTCTAGACTTAAGAAAAGTGATGAAGAAAATGTTAATGATGAAGATTAAATTTAAAAGTTTAACTGTTGGATATTTAAAAACGTATCCTTGATTGATCCCCATAGCAACTCTGTGAGGTTGGTGCTATTATTATCTCCATTTTACAGATAAGAAAACTGAGGCTGAAAAAAAAGTTAAGTGATAGACAAAAAGAAAATCTTAACAATAAAACCTCTACCAGATTTTATTTTTTCACATTTAACACAGAAAGTAAATACATTACTTGATCATTTTATCACCTAGTTATGCTCCCCAGAGATCATTATTTTGCTTTCCCTGTGGTTTTATCAGAATTGCCTTAATGAAAAGTGTCTTACCTTTGTTGATTATCTCCAATTAGATATAGAATATATCATGTAATCATGTAGTATATTACATATATAGTACATATAATGTATAAATATATTTTGTTATATCTACATATTATATGTAATCATTATATTATAATTTTCTATTTTAATATGTTATGTTGTATATGATTCTGTATGTGTGTGTAAGATATTTTTGTACTATTGTTTTCACATTGTATTCTTATTCTCCCATTCAGCTTTTAATTTTCTTGAGAACTGTTTTTTATCTTTTGTATATCCAAAACTTAGTACAATGCCTGGCATATACAGTAGGAGATTACTAAATGTTTGTTAACCTGACTTCTTTGTGGAGTATGTATCATGTACAATGATTATCTGGGCTCTTCACACAATAAGTTCTATAATATAAATATATAAATTATATATTTAAAAAAGGAATAATATAATTCCTTTCTCTCAACCTTCCTTCTCTTACATATAAGAATTTGGGGGAAATTCTGGGTTGGTAACAATATAAACTTATATTTCTTGATATGATCTTCAATTCCTTCCATTTCTAAAATTCTACTGTTTATGTGCAAAACCCATCTCTCAATGAGTCTGATTCCACAACCCTCCTGTTTGCCAAGCATTTATAGATTACCCATTTTGCTTTGTAACTTTCTTACCCCTAGAGAGCTTTTATGAATGTTCAAAAGAGTTAAATTTCATAATGCCCTAGAGGAAGATGAGAGATAAATATTATCTGCTTACCAAACAGACCCTACATAGAAGGCTTTATAACACCCTGGCACAGCCACACATCTTCCCAGAGAGAACAAAAACAAAGAAATCCAAATCTTGGCTTTAAGAACCTGGTTTATCTCTGTGAATGATGATTTTGGGTTGCTAAAGTAAAGATTTCAAGGAAAGATATAGAACCGCAAAAATACATTAAAATACAGTTTAAAAACTACTTGAAACATATTTTTTAATGTAATATGGAATTGTTTTATACTTTGTAATTCAGGTTCTTATGGGCTAAGCTGAATAAAGTTAACTCTACTAGCAAAAGTTTTCTAAAAACCTAAAGTAAATGCTTTCAGAGTTCGCCTTAGGAAGGGGCAAGAGAGGAAAATTGATAGTGTTCTTCTTTCCATAGGTCTCTGTCAGCATTAGATTGCAAGTTACATAAACTGCTAGACCTAAAGTCAGGAAGACTTGAGTTTAAATACTTACTAGCTAGGTGATCCTGGGTAAGTCACTTAACCCTATTTGACTTGCAAAAAAAAAAAAAAATCCAAGATAGTTTTTAGCATTTTCTTTTATAAGATTTGAGTTCTCTGGTTTTTTCCCCTCTCTCTCTCTCTAACCCCCACCCCAAGATGACAACAACCTGATATAGGTTATGCATGTACAATCATATTAAACATATTTTCATCTTAATCACAACATTCATTTTCAATTCTAGATTTGCTGTTTCCTCCTTGTGTGACATTTTTGGTCATTTCTTCACCCAAAAAATGAGGGAGTTGGATTAAATGATCTCTTAGATTTCTTCCAGCTGTATATGTATAATCTGGTGGATCTATGAATCTATTTATCTATGATATATTAATGAGTTGTATCCTAATTTCTGAACTATCTGTTTTGAGGTTTGCAAATGTTTGGGGTTTTTTTGAACTGTTGCTGCCAAAAAAAAAAAAAATCCTTTGGATCAAAAATATTCTCCCTGATGGCTTTAACGGATGATAAAGATCATCTCCTCCCAGAACTCTCTTAGAACAACTATCCTCATTGATTCTTACCTTCCTTTTATAATGCTCACTGGATCATACTTTTCAACAAGCAATGTTCTGGTGCCTTTTTAAAAAGAGCTCAAAAGGGGAATGAGTTTGGCTGACAAAAGAACCATATTTTGCCCAGTATCTGGCTGCTCCATTACATTTTCAGAATTTTTTTTTATACTATCTTGACATGTTCTTCTGACATTTTCTATTAGAATCTTCCTCTAGATTGTGAAGAGACATTCAGCTTACTTTGAAGTGGCTTCTGATGAGAAAGACAAATGTTCTGTTCTACTTAAGGCCACCAACTAAAGAGCACTGATATTTAAGTCATTGACAGATGTGCTATTTTGACAGCCATGACATAAGCCCAGAGCCAGCCTGCCAAAAGCTACTGCTCCAAGATGCATCTTTGGGTCAGCATGGCATTGGAAGGCAGAACTAGTATCTCATCTCATTTGGCTACCGGTTAATTTCTAACGCTACTTGAAACTGGTCGTGATTATGGCCCCCCAAAAGTTAAACTTTTTGCTGAATTATAATCATCTAATATT
Source organism: Sminthopsis crassicaudata (assembly GCF_048593235.1). Lineage (NCBI taxonomy): Eukaryota > Metazoa > Chordata > Mammalia > Dasyuromorphia > Dasyuridae > Sminthopsis > Sminthopsis crassicaudata. The sequence goes on from NC_133619.1 coordinate 247,654,822, forward strand.
TCATAGGGTTATTAGAAGGGACCTTGAGGGTCATCTTGTGTAAATCTCTCATTTTATAGATGAAGAAACAGTCCTAGAGAGGTGAATGAGTTCTACAACGTCATAAGTAGTTGGTTGAAGATGTGGTTTTCAAATACAAATCCTTTGAGTTTAAATGTAGTATTCTTTTCACTATACAAAAAACTTTTGTATTAGGTTCAGTCTATATTATTGTATGAATAATTCTTAATAAATCACAGCTCTGGATCTCATTTTGGAAATAGTTCAATCCCATTTAAATGCTCCAAGTTTATGTAATTTAGTATCTATGCTGTACTTAGATGGCTGGGGAAGTTGTATTATTTTCTATCAGCATAAATTAATTACATATATATATATTACATTATATATGGATATTATATATACATAAACACATATATCATATATGTGTATACACACATAATGTGTGTAGCCAGTAGATACTGCCTTCTAGGGCATGGCAAGAAGAGGACAAAAAAAAGAAAAAAGAATAAATTTACATATTTATTATCATGTAAAAATTTAATATATATTTTATATTTATATAAATAATATATATATTTATTTAAATTTTTATTATATCTTTAAGAGGACTAGCAAGTTGTACACAAATAAATTTACATTTCATGTGCAATCATTTTTATACAGTTATGGAAATAAATAAAAATATAAAAAATAAAAGGTATGAAAATTATCAAGTCTGGGGACTAACATTTCATGCTTTTACCTATGCATATGTACTGTCAAATAAAATGTTATAATTATAAAAAATTAATTAAAAAAACACATTTCATGCTCATGCCATCTATTCTTGGTTATTCAGTATGCTGGGATAAAACAACTACCATGGGAAAAAATCAGTAGAGCTGGTTTTTTAGAAATAATGGGGTTCACATTCCACCTGGACTCTTTCTTGTTTAATCTTACTTGGGAATATCCCAGCTTTCTAAGGCCTCTGTTTTCTTATCTTAAAATGAGGAATTTATACTAAATGACCTTTAAGGTGACTTTTGAGTTTATATTCTATGATATAGTACTGAATACCAATTGGACTGACAGCTTCAGATATAATTATTCCAATGAATCAAGTTTTATTTAAAAAAAAAAAAAAGGGTATGGGGAATTATGTCAATTAGCCAGTGTATAACAATAACAATACAATAACAGTGTATAATCAAACTGCTGTACAGATGTAAAAGCTCAGGCAATGGATGGCCATCAGACTCATGATGTAAACACTCAGGGAATATACCAGAGTGGCCTTCCCCCCCAGGAGGGATAGAGAATACTAAATCAATAAAAATCAATGGTGTTTTCTCCTTTATTAGTTGTTTCTAAGTGAGTAGATATGGAAGCACACTAAACAAGAATCCTCCTTTCTGGTTTATATGTCAGGAACTGGCAATGTTTCTTGGCAGAAAACCAAAAGCTTCAGCATCCAACTTATTAAGAGTTGAATGTGCCAGCCTGACATTCGTGGAGAATATTGCCCTGGAGCTGATTGCAACAGCACACTGAGATGGAATATGACACATGATATATCCAAAGTACATGTAGGAGGTCGATGACCCTATTCTCATTATTGATCAAATCCTGTTACAAAGAGAATTCCTGTTTAATAGAAGGATTCCTAGTTAATAGCCCAGTTATCTCCAGTCAAATTAAATTTATGTGTTAAATGTTTTAATGAAGATAAAATGAAGCAAAACAATCAAACAAAAACATCAAGAAGTAAATTACAAAGGTAAAGGAAGAAAAAATTCAGTTGAAAAGACAGATTCCAGTGCAGGTTTTTTTTAAATGATGATAATGAATTTTCTAGCCAGGGGCAGGGAAAAGGACATGTAATGCATGGAATACCAGGCCTGGAGGTGAGTTCAAATGTGAGCTCAGACACTCACTAGCTGGGCAAGTCACTTCACCTGTTTATAGAAATGTAAGTGGGCTGGAGAAAGAAATGGCAAACCACTCCTGTATCATTGCCAAGAAAATTCCAGGGGGGCAGCTAGGTGGCGCAGTGGATAGAGCACCAGCCTTGAATTCAGGAGGACCCGAATTCAAATGTGATCTCAGACACTTAACACTTCCTAGCTGTGTGACCCTGGGCAAGTCACTTAACTCCAGCATCTCCAAAAAAAAAAAAAAAAAAAAGAAAATTCCAAAAGGGATCACGAAGAATCAGATGTGGCCAAAAAAAAGCTAAAACAACAACAACAAAACCAAGGATATTACCACAGCACAGGATAGAATTCAGCCCGTCCCTTTAAGTTTGTTGTATAACCCTTTACTATTAATACTGTTAATTAAAAAAAAAAATAAATTAATTAAATAAATTAAATAATGAAATTAAATAAATTTTTTCAATCAGAATTTTTGGAATTGAAAGAAAACTCCAAGAAACATAATGATAATTATTTGGAAATAAGAAATTATACATTGCTTTCTTATCCCCATATAACCATTATAAACATCCTTTCAATTGTCCACTAAATTGTTTCTTAATTCCACTTAATTCTTAAATTCCACTTAATTGTTTCTGTGGGATGGGCCTCCTTTGGCAGTCTAATGAAACCTATGGACCATTTCTCAGAATAATTTTTAAAATACATAAAATAGGGGGCAGGTGGATGGTGCAATGGATAGAGCACTGGTTCCCAGTTCAGCAGCCTCAGACACTTGAGCTTACTAGCTGGGTGATCCTGAACAAGTCACTTAACCTCAATTACCTCCCCAAAATAAATAAATAAATGGATAAAATAAAATATATAGGATTATAAAAGCAAACAATTTTAAAAACAAATTCCTCTCCTTTAGATTAAGAATTCCTGTGGGAGCAAAAGCAAAATGGGTCTCTTGTTTTCTTCTGTTCACTGAAGGCAGTTTAGGAAAGGTTCATGGCGGCCTCACTAGATTGAGTGTATACACACCCAGGGAAATCACAGGTCAAGGGTAGCTTGTGTATCCCTGTCCTGCTCACTCACACAGCACTGGGCAGACTCTTCCCTAGTTTGCCCCCTACTTTGCATATGGATGTTGAAACATGAGAGATAACAAGCTGATGGAAGGAATGTGTGGATTGCTACTAAAAACTCAACTTTGTGAGGAACAAACATTTGACCCTCTAGTGACCCCAACCATTCGTAGAAACAGTAGAAATCTCATTAAATAAACCATGTTAATTTTAAATTAAGTAAAATTTGACAGAGGCTATATTTATACACCCTGAAAAATGGGTTTTCTAAATAAATGGAAGAACATTAAGCCATTTGAGAGAAAAAAACTATTTTCAACATTCTTTAAAAATATTAACTTGTTGAAAATATAACTTAATAGAGACAGGGTGATATTTTCATAGGCTTTACCTTCAATAAATATTTATTTAACTTCTACTTGGCATAGAGCAAGTTTGCCTCAGTTTCCTTGTTTGTAAAATGATCTGAAGAAGGAAATGGCAAACTAATTCAGTCTCTTTGCCAAGAAAACTCCAAATGTATCACAGAGAGTCAGCCATGACTGAAAATGACAACAACAACACAAAAGGTACAAAGTATTATGCTCCATGCTAAAAAAAAAAAAAAAAAAAAAAAAAGTTCACTTTCAATGCATGGATAAAAAAGTCTCCTAAATGGTCTCTCTTTATACTGGCATCTCCTCTCTCCAAACCACTTTCCCTTCAGATGTTAAAAGTAATATTCTTCAAAAACAGGTATGACTGTGTCTCTCCTTTGCTCAAGAAACTTTAATGGCCCTTACTGTTCCTAGGATTAAATACAAATTCTTCTGGCACTCTTTGCAGTGTGGCTCAAAACTCTTTAGACTAATTGTATCTTATGCTCTGTACAGTTCAACTTAATTAATTTTATTACATTAATTAATTACTGTGACAATAATAATAACTATAATTAATTACAGTTCTCCATTCATAACATTCTTCTCCTGTTATTTTGCCTTTACCATGATATACCCCATAGCTAAAATATTCTCACTTTACCTTCTTTCCTCAATGGTAAAATTAGGATAATATAATACCTTGTTTTACCTTATAGGGTTGTTGTGAAGATCCAAAGAAATTTTCATATTATTTCTGTATTTCAATTTTATAATATTTCAAATATGAAAATATTTGTAAGGCAGTTAACATAGGACCCGGCATAGAGTCCATTATAAATGCTTCCCCTTAGTCTTTCTCTCCCTCCCCCCTTGTATCTATCTTTTATAGTTCTTATCTCCCTTTTATTCAACTGGACAGCACAGTGGATAGACCACTGGGCCTAGAGTCAGGGAGACTCACTTTCTAAGTTCAAATGTGACCTCAGATATTTATTAGCAGTGTAATGCTGGGCAAGTCACTTAATTATGTTTACCTGTTCTGTAAAAAGGGGATGATGAATAGTATCTACCTCCTAGAGTTGTTGTGATAGTAAGAAATCAAAGGAGATAATTATGAAGCCCTTAGCATAGTGCTTGGCACAAAGTAAACACTAAATAAATTTTTATATGTATAAATGTTAACTATCACCATTATTATTATTATTGTTATTTGTCTGCATACATGTTGAATTTCCCCTACCCCAAAAAATATGTCCTTGAGGGAAAGGACTATCTCATTTTTCATTTGTGTTGCCAGCACTACCACATTACCTAGCATATCTGTTGCTGTTTGGGTGTTATTCAGTTGCATGACGGTGCATGAACCTATCTGAGATTTTCCTGGGGAAAATATCATTTTTTTTTACCATTTCCTTTTCCCACTCATTTTACAGGTATGGAAACTGAAGCAAACAGGGTAATGTGACTTGCCCAGAGTCACACAGCTAGTAAGTGTCTGAGACTATATTTTAACTCAGATCTTCCTCTCAGTTATCCTTAAGCTCATACATATATTGTTCAAATATCTATTAAGTGTGTTGAAAATTTTTCACTAGATTCATGTTTCATTATGCTGTCAATACCAGGGAAATACCAAAGGTATCTGTTACCTCTCATTCTGTCTATCAGCTCAACTCCTTTTCTGATCAAATTTTTAGTTTAGTGAAATATATTACCGTCTTCTGTTAGTTTTATTTCTTCTGAAAAAAAAATTATTGTTGCTATTATGCCAAATACTAGTGAACATGAAGATTACCATGCAAAGAAAAAAATTAAAGGGATGGGTGGAAGGATTGATTAGGAAATGCAAATTACTGCTCCATCCAATTCGTTCCCTTTTTTATTCAACAAGCATTGATTAAACAGCTAGGTATAGTGTTAAGTGTTAGAGATACAAAGAAAGGCTTAAAAACATGTTCCACATGTTAAGAAATTCACATTCACATATGCAAAAACATGCACACCACAAAGTGCATAAAAATACACACAATACATACAAAGTAAACAAGAGGCATTGGGCACTGTAGGCTTTAGAGCAGCCAGGCAAATGCTGCTGTTTGGAAAAGGAGTGTCTTGTGGGAGGCAGAACAAGGAGGCAGCATCATTGGAGGGGAGTAAAGTTTAAGAAGACTGAAAAGGTAGGAAGGGGCAGATTGTGAAGGGCTTTAAAAACTAAAGGATTGATTCAATGTTTGATCCTGGAGGTAAGAGCAAGACACTGGAGTATTTCTTTTGGGGGGAAAGTGCTTTAGCATTTCTCCATTACATGTAATTGGTTTTGGATAGAATATTTACTTTAAGGAAAGGTCCATTTATTCCTATAATTTTCAATATTTTAAATAGAAATGAGTATGTGACTTTTAAAAAAATGCTGCATCTATTGTACAGTGATCAGGTGAATTTTATTTTTGTTTATTTTATATATTATTTATACTATTTTTTAGTTTTATTAATATTGGGTAAGTCCTAGTATAAATCCAAACTGATCATAGTATATAGCTTTTCCTATATATCACATTAGTCTCTACTAATATTTTATTAAATTTTTTGGTCGATATTCATTAGCGATGTTAGTATATATTCTTTTTCTGCTTTGTCTCTCCTTGGCTTAGGTGTCAAGGCCATATTTGTATGTGATATATGTACATAGGTGGAATTTTGAAGAATCCCTTTTTTCCTATTTTTATAAACAGTATATGTAATATAGGAATTAATTGTTCTTTGAATGTTTCATAGAATATACTTATAATTGATCTGGTCATGGATTTTTAAAAAGTGTTCCTCTATATCATAAAAATTTATTTTTCTGGAATTGTTATTTAAATATTTTATGTATAGTTTGGTTAAATGAAAATTAGTATTTTATATTTCTTGTTTCACCTAAATTATGAGATATAATGAGATTAAAATAAGTTTCAATGATTTTTTTAATTTATTATGAATTCTTTTTCATTGTTGATATTAGAAATTTAGCGTTTACTGAGCATAGAGTATAGAGTATACTGAGTCCCCAAATGTTGGAGTTTTGCTATTGTCTATTTCTACAAATAATTCAATTACAAATTTCATTTAACTGCATTGATTCTATGCATATAACGTAAATAGATATCTCATTATCTACAATACTTTCAGGGGTTTAGCTAGGTGATGCAGTGGATAAAGTACTGAGTCTAAAGTCAGGAAGACTAATCATAGATATTTACTGGTTGTGAGTCTCGGGCAAATCACTTAATTCTGTTTGCCTCATTTCCTTATCTGAAAAGTAAGCTGGAGAAGAAAATGGCAAAGAAAACCCAAATGGGGTCACAATGATTCAGATGTGCCGAAATCACTGAACCACAAAACAGTATCTTAAAAAAAAAAAAAAAAAAAAAAAAAGTGGGTTTTTTTTTTTTTTTTTTTTTAAATCATGTCAGTTTTTTACTACTGCTTTCTCTAGGATCATTACTGACACTTTTTTTTTATTTTTTAAAAATTTTTAAATTTTTTTTCAGTTCATCTTAGTCATAAGAATTTATGCTCCATTCCCTTATTTTAACTCTCTCTGAATTGTTGTGTTTCAGATATGTTTCTTATAAATAATATAATGTTAGGTTTTGCTTTAAAATCCAATCTGCAATCTTTTTCCACTGAGTCTACACCATTCACATTCATCTTTTTACCCTTTCACACCCTATCCTCCTGAAGAAAATTTCCTTAACATTTAAGAAGATTAGCCTGATTGGAGTAATCAGTAACTTTTGGGTGGTAATAAGAATTATCCTCATTGAGAATTGTGATTCTAGGGCATTAATCAATAAATAAGCATTTATTAAGTGCATACTATCTAATAGCAACTCTTCTGGACATTGGGAATACAGAGAAAAAAATGAAATAATCCAACAAATGCACATTTAAGAATATTAAAAACATATACATAGGTTCATAACATAGCATTTTTTACTCTTTTTGTTGTTGCTTGCTTGCATTTTATTTTCCTTCTCATTTTTTTTCCTGTTTGATTTGTTTTTTCTTGTATAGCAAGATAATCGTATAAATATGTATGTATATATTGGATTTAACATGTATTTCTATCATGTTTAACATATATTGGACTACTTGCCATCTAGGGGAGGGGATAGGAGAAGGGGGTGGGGAATTGGAACACAAGATTTTGCAAGGGTTAATGTTGAAAAATTATCCATGCATATGTTTTGAAAATAAAAAGATTTAATAAAAAAAGAAAAAAACATATACATGGATGAAATAAATAGAAGTTTATTTGGGAATTGAGTGGTCTAGGAAGTGGTGTTTTAGCTAAATTTTGATGAAAACCAGAGATCCTAAGAGGCAAAGTAAGGAGAGAGTATATGAAATGGATGAAGGCAAATAAAAGTGTAATCTTCAGTAAAAGAAATAGCATTATGGCCAATTTGATTGAAGAGAAATTTTTAAGAAATCTGGGAAGGCTTTAAATGCCAAATAGATGATCTGTATCTGCTTCTAGAGATAATAAAGCGCTATTGTAGCTTATAGAGAAGTGATCTGGTCAAACTGAATGAAAGATGGATTGGAGAGGGCAAAGATAAGGCAGGATCACTAGTTAGGAGACTAGGACAACAGTGCAGTTGAGAGGAGATGTGATGGCCATGACAGTAATGAGAGAGAGAGAGAGAAAGAGAGAGAGAGAGAGACAGAGAGAGAGAGAAAGAGAGAGAGAGAGACAGAGAGAGAGAGAAAGAGAGAGAGAGAGAAAAGAAAGAGAGAAAGAGAGAGAGAAAGAGAGAGACAGAGACAGAGAGAGAGAAAGAGAGAGAGAGAAAGAAAGAGAGAGAGAGAGAAAGAGAGAGAAAGAAAGAGAGAGAGAAAGAAAGAGAGAGAGAGACAGAGAGAGAGAAAGAAAGAGAGAGAAAGAAAGAGAGAGAGAGAGAGAGAGAGAGAGAGAGAGAGAGAGAGAGAGAGAGAGAGAGAGAGAGAGAGAGATATTATGGGAGCAGAATTAATAAGACTTAAGACTCATGATGGAAAAATACTATCCACACCCAGAGAAAAAACTTTGAACTCTGAATACCAATCAAAGCATATTATTTTCATTTTTGCTTTTTTTTTTCTTGTCATTTTTTCCTTTTTGTTTTGAGTCTTTCACATCACAACCAATGTGGAAATGTATTTAATATAATTGTACGTGTATAACCTATATCAGATAGCTTTCTGCCTTGGGGAGGGAGAAAAATAAAGGTTGGAAAACAATTTTTAAATGTAAGTGGGAAAAAATAAAATAATATTAAGTAAAAAATAAGGCATTGCAATTGATAGGATATATGGGGTGAAAGTAAGGAGTCAAGATGATACTGAGATTACAAGTTGAAAAGACTAAAAGGTTGATGGTATTCTCAATAGAAGTTGGAAAGTTTGGCAGAGGACTGAATTTTGGAGGGGAAAAGGATAATAAGTTTTATTCTGAATTTGTGGAATCTAAGATGCCTATGAGCCATCCAATTCCAAATGTTCAGTAAGCAGCTGATAACATTTGACTGGAGCCCAAATGAGAGCTGAAAACTGAATACATAGATCTTGTAGTCATCTACACAGAGATAATAACTGAATCCATGGTAACTGATGATCTCAGCATGGCTATATAAGGAGAAAGGCCCAGGATAGAGTGTTAAGCTCTTCCTTCAGTTAGCAGGATGGCATATTAATGATCCAGCAAAAGAAAATGAGAAAAGAATATTCAAATAGATAGGAGAAGGTCAGAGAAAACAGTGTTACAAAAATCTTGGGGGGAAAGAGTGGTCAGCAGTGTCAGAAACTCAAAAGAGATCAGGAAGCAAGAACTGAGAAAAAGCCAGCAGATTTGGCCATTAAGAGATCATCGGTATCTTTGGGTCTGGTTGGCTGTGGAGCAGCCTCTGACAGAAGAGATAAGGAAGGAGGGCAGGAGGAGGATTCTGGCAGATACCCAACAGGCCCCAGAGCCATTCAGTCCAGATAGGCCTAATCAGATCCTGCTGTGGTTGTCCTATGTGCTGCAGTCTTGGAGACAATCATCAGGGAGGTGAAGCTACACATGAAGTGAATTGGATGTGAGTGGGGGACGGCTGTGTAAAGTCATCCCCTTCTCCTCCGGAGCCGTCTGGGTCCAGTGGCCAGATATACATCAGAAGGAGTGGAGATGGCTCTGGAGGCAGGGGGAGACCTGGGCCTTTTTAAGCTAACATTTTCAACAGCTCTCAGTTTGACTGCAAACAGAACTTAGAGCCTAGGAAATCTAAGATAGAAAAGAAATCAAAGGATAACAGGGTATCCTACTGTCAAGGAAAATTAAGCAAAGGAAGTCTCCAGCTCAGTACTTTCTATTCAGTAGACACTCAGGACATTTTTGTGGAATGAATGAATAAATGAATGAATGAATGGATGTCACAAAGTAGGTCAGAGATGGGAGTTAGCAAATAAGACTTGATCTCTGATTTTAGGTTGCTTTCTCTCTTGGTTTTATGCTAAGGGTCTCACAAGTATGTCTCTAGCTAGGGAAAATTGGAGGCCCTTAGGAATAACTACATCCCAGTTGTAGAAGTGAAAGGAGCTGGAGGCTTCTTGTATGGAGTTTTCATGAGTAGGTAGGAAAAGCTTTGAAAGTCAATCAGGGATGATGTGTAAACTTAATGAAATGGTAAATGGAAGCCACACAAGGTTGGTGATTAGAGAAACAACACAATAAGAGTGATATTTAAGGAAGATTAGCCTAGTAGTATATGTAAAATAGATTGGAGATGCATCAGAAAACTTTAAAAAAAAAAGTGGTTAGAGGCTAAAGAGGTCAGAAATGAGGAATGCATTAAAAAGAAATCAAAAGATGACTTAATCATGAAGGACAATTTGTATGTTATAGGTGATTTGAAGGAATAGAAGACTGGAGAAAAAGTAGAGTTCAAAAAGTCAAGTGTATAATAGAGCTTTATACAGATGGGGAAAAGCAGTAAAAGGCTAATATCTCATTCCAATGAAAACTAGAGAAAGAGAAATGTATTTAAATAGAATTTGAGCTAAAAATGTGGAGAGTCGTTTCTTGATTTAAGACTTACATTTAATGCTCTAAATCACTATTGATTAGAGAAATGCAAATTAAAACTCTGAGGTTCCACTTCACACTTCTCAGATTGGCTAAGAAAATAGGAATAAATAATGATAAATATTGGAGGGAATGTGGGAAAACTGGGACAGTAATGCATTGTTGGTGGAGTTGTGAATTGATCCAGCCAATCTGGAGAGCAATCTGGAACTACACCCAAAGAAAGGGCTGTCAAACTGTGTATACGCTTTGATCCAGCAGTGTCTCTACTAGGCCTGTATCCCAAAGAGATTATAATGTGCAAAACTGTTTGTGGCAGCCCTTTTTGTAGTGGGAGAAACTGGAAATTGACTGGATGCACATCAGTTGGAGAATGGTTGAATAAGTTGTGGTATATGAATGTTATGGAATATTATTGTTCTGTAAGAAGTGATGAGCAGGATTGTTTCAGAGAGGCCCCATGAATCAATGGTAAGTAAAATGAGCAGAACCAAGAGAATATTGTACATAATAAGATTATATGAGGATCAATTGTAATGGACATGGCTCTTCTTAAAATGCAGTGATTCAAGATAATTCTAATAAATTTGTTGTGTTGCCATAAAGAGAGCACAATAATTTGCCACTGAGAAAATTAGTTTAAATATTATTTTAAAGTTTTATTTCAACAAATTTAAAGATTTTTAAAATTAAAATATTCTAATTTAGTTTAATGTTAAGTTTATTTAAAATATTGGTTTTTTAAATTTTAAATTATGTATTAAAGTATATTCTTTTAGTATGAACTATTTAAACAAATAGTCAAAAATAACAAAGGAGTATACAAGAATTGTATGTGAAACTGTTCATTTTTGTTATATCCAGTTGTTCATATTTTTCTTACTATATAAAGTTAGGGAGATAGGAGGGGAGTTGCATGTCAGATTTAATATGGTAGTTTCAACATTGTACAGCAGATCTTGAAGATAGGAAAGATTGCATCAGATCTGGAAAACTGACAACACTATATGACAAATATTTTTGCATGAAATTATGGTCACTGATACATTGTTGGTGTGGTTATGAATTGGTACTGTTTGGGACAAGAATTGACTACTCAGAGATCACTCATAGAAAGCAGAACTATTTATTAGGATCTCGAGAAGCAGACCCCATCCTGTTCTGCAAGCCAAATTTCACAGCAGGAAAGGCCAGATCCTTGAAAATGCTTACAGCTTTTATACATTTCAAACAAAGAACCTCCAAAATCCCGCCCTCTATATGTTGTGATTGGTCACATAAATCTACTGTACCCCTAGTTGGTCAATAGAATGTAGTAGACAAGGTGATATACAGATTCTTCGGCCATGTTGGATAATGGAATGTTGTTTAGGCCTTATATAAAATCTCGTGATTCTGGAGAAGCTGAAACTGAGGCTTAATAGGCTTGAATCTACTTTAGTAAACAGTGTCTGATCAATATGTGCTGTAAGTTCTTCACCCTTTTCCCACACATTACTGCCATTATGGAAAATTATTTGGAACTATGCTCCAAAAGTTAATAAAGGATTCATACATAATCACTAATAATAAAAGAAATGTAACTCTGAAGTTTTACCTCACACCCAGCCAATTGGCAAAATGGGAATAGTTAATATTAGAGGGCTTATGGGAAAATAGATAAACTAGTATATTGTTGGTGGAGTTGTGAGTTTGTACAATCATTTTAAAAAGCAATTTATAATTGTGCAAATAAAGTTACCAAAATGTCCATACATTTTAAATGACTTCCAAGATTCTATTATGAGGTATATACCTCTAAGGAGGTCATTGATAAGAAGAAAATCCCCATATATACAAAAATATTTATAGCATAACAAGTCAACATGCATTGATTGGGGAATAAACAAATTGTTGTTCAAGAATTTAATGGAATATCAGTGTGTTAGAAGAAACAAGAGATAATAAATTAAAAAAGATTTACAGAATTTTATATAGAGTGAAGTAAATTGAGGCTAGGGAATACACAATGACTACAACAATGTAAGTAAAAAGAGCAAAGACAAAACAACTAAATTGAATGTTATGAAATTACAAAAAACAAATCTGGATCCAAAGAAGAGATTTGAAAATATACAATAACTTTGCCTCTTTTCATGGGTGTGGCCTATTGCACATATTTCCAGACTTTTCAATGTTTTTAATTGGTTTTGCTAATTTTTAAAAATCTCTTTTTTTTTCCTTTAGTTCTCTAAAAATATAATTTGTCCTATGATTTGCCTCTCTGAGAGGGGAGGAATATTAAAAGAAGCTCTGGTGAAATAAAAAACAAAAGATATCAATAATTATTTATTTAGAAAAATAAACCTTTGAGCCAATAATTTGGCTGTACATCAATGAGATCAAAGGGAGAGGAAAAAGTTCTATATGTGCTAAAATCTGTACAGCAGATCTCTTTGTGGTGACAAAGAATTGAAAACTAAGGGAATGCCCATCAATTGGGGAATAGCAGAAAAAATTATGATATGTGAATGTAAAGGAATATTATTAGACTATTATAAATGATGAAAGTGATGGTGTCAGAAAAACTTGAAAAAGACATATAAATTGATTCAGAGTGAAGTGAGAAGAACCAGGATCACAATGTCTAGTCCTAAAGCAACAACACTGTAAAAATGGATTATATTGAAAGACTTTTAAAATCAACCATTATTGAGGAGAACCAATTGTTGACAAAGGTTGTAGACTAAATATGTAGAATGAGATGTTTTTGGATGTGGCCAATATGGAGATGTGTTTTGCTTGACTGTTCCCAGTATGGTGTAAGGGGAATGGGGAGGGGGAACTTGGAACAATAAAAAGGTAAGTGTTTCCTAATTAAGAAAATTAGATTTTTTTTTTAACAAAGATTGGAGGGACTGCTTACTGTTAAAGCACTTTACATAGTGCTTTCTTGTCAGTCAGCATCCCAAAATGCTATAATAATTATAGCCCATAAAATACAATTTAACACTTCATTCATTTGCTTAAATAATGTTAATTGAATACAATTTATGTGCAAGGCATTGTCCTATACACTGTGATGGATACAAAGATAACTAAATTTCCATCTTCAAAGAGATCATAATCTAGTAGGAACAATTACACATTTAAACAAATCACTATCAGGCAGAAAGTGATATGTAATCAGAGGAGAGAGAAATGAATTCCAGCTGGGAGTGGGGTAAGAAGATTAAAGGAAGTTTTCATTTAGGAAGTAGAGACAGTCTGGTGCAGTAGGAGCAATTCTGGATTTTTGAATAGGAGGGTCTGAGGTCAAATCCCAGCTCTACTTCTGCAGGTGATTTTAACTAAGTAAGAGCCTCTATGGACCTCAGATTTTTTTTCACATCTGTAAAATGAGAAAGGAATTAATATATTTCAGGGTCTTTTCCAGTTCCAAATCTATGATTATATGATTATTTCAAAAGGGGGAGGTAGGATGGGATTAGAAAAGTAAGCATTCTGGAAAAAGGGAATGGTTTAAACAAAGGATCAAAAGAGGGAATATTGATGAAAGCATATTTGGAGAATGGCAGTTTAGAAAGAAGTTAAAAAACTTAACAGAGAAGTACTATAAAACAGATGTATGCTTGTCACTGTGCTAGAAACTGGGAATGCAAAAATAAAAATGAATCCGTCTCTGTCCTCAGAGATATTACAGTCTAAAGGAAGAAACAACACATACACAGAAAACATATTAAAATCTATGCATAGCAATAAGAAGGTATTTGGGGAGGATACCAGTAATTGAAGATAGCAGGAAAAGTTTTGATAGGAATTGCCATTTGAGGTGATCTCTGAAGAAAATTAGGCATTCTAAGAGATAGAAATAAGAAAGGAGTGCATGATAGCCACAAGGGGACCCTGTGCAAAGTTTTTTTTTTTAATTTTTTCAAAAAGAATTTTAAATTGTTTTTTAAAGATGAGAGAGGCATATAGGGTGTTTTAGAATTAGACAGTAGAAATAGAAAGATTTAAAATTAGAGATGGAGAATGATGCAATTATTGCTATTGTAGGATTTTTACTAGTAATTTCTTTCTGGAATTTAAAAAATATATATATTTTTGTTAAACATGTTAAAATATATGTTAAATCCAATATATATAAACATGTGTACAATTCTTTTGCTGCACAAGAGAAATCAGATAAAAAAAAAAAGAAAGTAAATAAGAAAACAAAATGCAAGCAAACAACAACAAAAATAATGATAATGTTATGTTATCATCCACACTCAGTTCCTACACTCCTCTCTCTGCGTATAGATGGCTCTCTTCATCACAAGACCATTGGAAATGGCATCAATCAACTCTTTATTGGAAAGAGCCATGTCCATCAGAATTGATCATTCCATAATATTGTTGTTGCCATATACAATGTTCTCTTGGTTCTGCTTACTTCACTCAGCATCTCTCCAGGCTTCTCTAAAATCATCCTCCTGATCCTTTCTTACAGAACAATAATATTCCATAGCATTCATATACAGCAATTTATTCAGCCATCTTCCAACTGATGCACATCCACTCAGTTTCCAGTTTCTTGCCACTACAAAGGGCTGCCACAAACATTTTTGCACCTATGGGTCCTTTTGTTGGTTTATTATTATGTCTTTGGAATACAGACCCAGTAATGAGATTGCTAGATTCAAAGGGTATGGACAGTTTTATAGCCCTTTGGGCATTGGAACTCACATTTTTTTTAAAAAATTATTTTGTTTATATGTATTTGAGAAAAAAATTAAACATAAATAAAAATTGCAGGCAAAAAAAACACCTTAAAAAAACTTTTCACCTGTTGATCTCAATTATATATACAATCCATATGCCCAAATGAACAAATGCATTGATAGAAGTTGGGGATGCTATTGTACATTTCTTCTAAGTAGCTGCAAAACTTAAATTTTATTAATTGTCACAACATCTCCAAGAGGTAAAGAAGTATTGACAAGAAAAATGAAAGAAATGAAACTCATTTTGGGGTGATGAATAATATTGTTTAAGGTATGAAGGAAGCTCATCAAATACAATCAGAAAATACAAAATAGAGCTATTGTCGACAGAATGAGTAGACCTGAAGAAGTTGGCATGCCTTTTCTATGATTGAACAATCATTTATTAATGATTCAGATGAAAACAGATTGAAACTACTTTATTATTTGTTTGAGCATAATGATGAAGAATCATCCCACAAAGAAATAACCAGAGAAAATTCAATGGCAGTAATAATAATAGCTCTAGTTTATATATTGCTTTAAGGTTTTCAAAATCCTTTACATATATTTAATTTGGCCTTCAAAACAACCCATTAAGTAGATGTTGTTATGGTCAGACAAATGTGGTTTGCTAAAGACATCCCACCCAATCCA
This sequence comes from Sminthopsis crassicaudata, assembly GCF_048593235.1. Taxonomy (NCBI): domain Eukaryota; kingdom Metazoa; phylum Chordata; class Mammalia; order Dasyuromorphia; family Dasyuridae; genus Sminthopsis; species Sminthopsis crassicaudata. Next base: position 247,670,644 of record NC_133619.1, read on the forward strand.
TTCCACAAACCCACCTCCCCCTGGTGAATACATTATTTTAGGCAGACTTCCAGTTAGGCTTTATTATCAATCCCCTTGGCTATTTTCTCTCAGTCCTTCCCCACCTGCCTGTTCTGAATCCTAAATCAATGCAATTGTTGATATTAAAAAAGTATAAAGTGTTCAGAATCAGAGAAATGACAGGAAGGAAACAGGGATTGAGGAAGGTCTCCTTGTACTCTGCCCTCTTCAAATAACATCTGGAGTATTATGTTTATTTAAAGTACCTCTTTTTAGGAAGGACATTAGTAAATTGGAAAACATCTGAAATATGATCATATGAAGATTACTTAAAGGATAAGGGCGTAATTAGCCTGGAGAGGAAAAAAGTGGAGCTCTTGAGGAAGGGGATATAATAGCTTTCTTTAAATATTTAAAGGACTTAAATATCTATTTAGTATCTTTAAATCTATTCTGTTAAATCCAATATAAAGGTTAGATGCTATCAAAAAGCATTTTTAGGCTTGATGTAAAGTTAACTGTCTTAATAATTCAAGAGCCATCTAAAGTGGAATGGAGGGTGGGATATGGGGAAGATTCTGGAAAGATGGCAGATTAGATCAGAAAATTCCAAGCTCTCCAAATTTCACCCACAAACAAATCCAATTTTTGCCTCAGAGTGAACATAGATGGGTGTAAAACAATTAAGATTTGGGGGAGAGGTCCTATTCTACCAATTACCTCCTTAAAGAGATCCCCAAATAAAAACTCCAAGAATATTATAGCCAAATTCTTGAACTGCCAGGTCAAGGAGAAAATATTGCAAGCATCCAGAAGGAAATAATTGAAGTATATTGGAACCACAGTCAGGATAACACAAGATTTAGCAGCTTCTATATTAAAGGACCAAAGGGCTTGGAATATGATATTCCAGAGAGCAATGGAATTAGAACTACAACTAAGAATCACTTACCCAGCAAAACTGAGTATAGTTCTTCAGAGGAAAAGGTGGATATTCAATGAAATAGAGGATTTTCAGATGAAAAGACCAGATCTGAATGAAAATTTTGATTTTGAAATATAGGACTCAAGAGAAGTATAAGAAAGCAATCAGGAAATCATAAGGGCCTTATAAGATTTACCTGTTTACATTCCTACATGAGAGGATGATACTTCTACCTCAGAACTTTCTCATTATTATGGCAATTTGAAGAAGCATATATAAAACAGAGGACATAGGTAAGAGTTGAATGCAAAGAGTTACTATCTTAAAAATGATGAAATTAAGGGGTGAAAAAAGAATGTACAAGGAGAAGGAAAAGAGAAGCAGAATGGTATAACTTATCTGCCATAGAAAAAGAGGCAAGAAAAAGCTTTTATAGTGGAGGGGAAGAAGGGGAGAGAGTGAGTGAATCTTAATCTCATCAAAATTGGCTCAAAGAGGAAATAACATGCACATTCAACATGGGTAAATAGAAAGGGAATGGGATACAAGAAAAGGGAAGGATGATAAAAGAGAGGGCATATTGGGAGAGGGAGTGGTATGTAATAAAACACTTTTGAGCACAGGGTAAAAGAAGAGAATAAATGGAGGAAAATATAATTAGCAATAGTAATTGGCAAAGGAACACAAAATTAGGCCTATGTATACAGCAAAATTAAGTACAATATTGAATGAAGAAAAGGACATTCAGTGAACTCTCAGATTTTCAGGATTTTGTCTGAAACAAACCTGAAAATTTAATATGTAAGAGTCAATATCAAAGATTAATTTCAAAGGACTCAATAAGGATAAATTGTTTGTTTTATATGTGGAATATAAACCATTGGTGTTTAAGATTTACACCAGTTATTGGATAGCTCAAAAGAAAGATTTGGATAGAGCTGAGCATATCTGACTCTTAAAAAAAAAAAAGTTTAGAAAAAGATAAAAGTAGTAATTATGGTATATAAATGAGGTACAGAGGAAGAACTGACACAGTGAAATTAGATGAAGGAGTAAGGCTGGGAGTTCTGAAAACCTCACATCAGGGATGAGTTAAATAAGGAATACACATACACACACACACACACACACACACACACGTGTGTGTATATACATACATATATGTACACCATGAAGTAGCACCTCCAAAATTTATAAAGAATAAGGAGGAGAAATAGAATGAGGTAGTGTATAGAAGAATGTTTAGATTAATGGGAATGGAATAAGGTATGTAGATGAATAGGAATTCCTTCTATGTGGCAGGGAGTTAAAAAACAACAAGGCAAGTTAACAGGTAGAAGTAAAGTAAAAGAATTAGCAAGGATAGGAAATAAGAGATATACACAAGCATATTACCAATGATCAAGAGTAGAATTTATTTTAAAAAAATAGGGGTAGGAATCATTAATCTTAGATAAAATCAAACAAAAAATAATCATCTACCAAAAGAGAAATCAGTATTTTATGTCAGCCAAATTAAAATTGTCTTAGATGTATATATATGCATATATGGATCTATATATGAGTATATGTGTATGTGTTTGTATATGTGTGTATATGTATGCATGCATGTTGTTGTATATATGCAGATATACATGTCTACATGTATAAACATACATATACATGCATGCACACACATAAATATATCTGTTCTTAACTGCAGCCTGCTTGAAAGAGGATGGGGGGGGGGGTGAAAAAGGAGAAAAAGGAACAAAGTAAAAAGTGCATAGCAAAGAAAAACAAAATTTATTTTTACAGGAATCCTCCCTGATATTCTGCTGGGCAGATGACAATCTTTTTCTTTTTCTTTAGTCTTTCTTTTAATTTGCTTTTTCTTATATTGTATTTAAGTTTTAAATAAATACATATATTTAAAAAAATTAAATGGAACAGGCTGCTTCATGGAGTAGAATGGTTTGTTATATTTGAAAATAATTTATATTTGGGTCCCTAAGGGGTACAGTGGATAGAGCACCAGCCCTGAAGTTCAGAGGACCTGAGTTCAAATTTGACCTCAAATACTTAATACTTCCTAGCTATGTGATTCTGAGCAAGTCACTTAACCCCAATTGCCTCAGGGAAAAAAAATCATTCATCTTTGAATGTATTCTTCACCCATTTCCCTACTTCCCTTTTGTTCTTTAAAAGATTTTTTTGTTCTTTTAAAAGATTTTAAAAAATAAAACAAGTTTAGGAAAATGAAACACATCTATCATGTGTAACAGTCAACTCCACCCCCCCCCCCCAATATACACAGCAAGGTATACTAGCATAGGCCATTTGAGTCCAAAGAAGAATTTCTTTTATTTCTCTTTTTTTGTTGTTAGTGGTAATCCATTTAGCTATTTTTAATATTTAATTTTTACACAGATTTTGAGTTCAAATTCTTTTACTCCCATTTGCCAATCCCTCATCCATTGAAAAGAACAAGAAATGTGATATCAATTATGCATATGAAATCATGTTAAACACATTTTTATATTAGTCATGTTATTTTTAAAAAGCAAGAAAAATGAAGTGAAAAAATTATGTTTCATTTTGCACTCATATTTCATTAGTCCTTTCTCTAGAGGTGAATAGCATTTTTCATCATAAGTCCTTTGGAATTGCCTTGTATCATTGTTATGATCAGAATGGCTAAGTCATTCATAGTTGATCATTATATAATATTGGTGTTAGTTCGTACAATTTTCTCCTGGCTATGATCATTTCACTTTGTATCGGTTCATATAAGTCTTCTCAAAATTTTTTTTTCTTCTGAAGGTATCCTATTTGTCATTTCTTATTAATAGCATGCTATCACATTTGTTCAGCCATTTCCCAAGTGAAAGACATCCCCTCAATTTCCAATTCTTTACCACTACAAAAAGTGATGCTATAAATATTTGTGCACATATAGGATCTTTTCCTTTTTCTTTGAGCTCTTTGGGCTAAAGACATAGTGCTGGTATTGCTCTCCAGAATTCTACCAATGGTGAATTAGTATCTCAGTTCTTCTACATTCCCTCCAACATTTGTCATTTTTCATTCCTGTCCTATTAGCCAATCTGATAGGTGGAAGGTGGTACTTCAGAGTTGTTTTCCTTTTCATTTCTCTAATAATGATTTAGAGTATTGTGTCATATGAGTAGTTATGATTTCTTCTTCTAAAAACTGCCTGTTCATATCCTTTGACTATTAATTGGGAAATAACTTGTATTTTTACAAATTTGCCTTAGTTCTCTATATATTTGAGAGATGAGGCCTTTATCAGAGATTTCTACAAAACTTTTCCTCAGTTTCCAGTTTTCCTTCTAATCTTGGCTGCATTGGTTTTGTTTGCAAAAACCCTTTTAAATTTGATGTGATAAATTATCCATTCTGCATCCTATAATGATCTCCATCTCTTGTCTGATCATAAAATTGTTCTCTTATTCATTGATTTGATAGGCAAAATTTTCTATTGCTCCCCCTAATTTGCTTATCACATTTTATGTCTAAATAATGTGCCCATTTTGACCTTATCTTGGTTGGAGATATGATCTATAACTAGTTTCTGCTAAACTGTTTTCCAGTTTTTCCAGCAGTTTTTGTTAAGTAGTAAGTCTCCCACCCCCGAGGCAATTGGCTTGCCCAGGGTCACACAGCTAGGAAGTGTCTTGCAAAGTATCTGAGACCAGATTTGAACTTGGGTCCTCCTGACTTCAGGGCTGATGCTATATCCACTGTGCCACTTAGCTGCCCCTAAATAGTGAGTTCTTGTTCTAAAAGCTTGGATTTTTGCATTTATTGTTAGATTATTATGGTGATTTACTATTGTGCATTAGATAATCTATTCCATTAAGCTGCCACTCTTTTTTTCTTAAGCAGTGCCAGATTGTTTTAGTAATTATTACTTTGTAATATGCTTTGAAATCTGGTATTGTAAACCTGCCTGCCTTCCTTTATATATATATATATTTTTCTCATTAATTCTCATATTCTTGACTTTTTGTTCTTTGGGATGAATTTTTCTTTTCTATAAAACTCTATAAAATCATTATTTGGTAGTTGAATGGGTACGGAACTGAACAAGTAAATTAATTTAGGTAGACTTGTCATTTTTATTACATTGACTCACTTTGCTAAAGTTGTTCATTATTTCATTATATCAATTGCAAAGAATGACCATTTTGTTTCCACATTGCCTGTTTTAATTTCTTCAATTTCTTTTTCTTATCTTATTGCTATAGCTGGAATTTTTAATGCAACATTGAAAAAGAATGGTGATAATGGACATCCTTGCTTTGCTTCTGATCTTAATATATTAAGATAATGCTTGTTTTTGGTTTTAGATAGATACTACTTATCCATTTATTCCTAGGAGTTCTAATATTTTGAATAGAAATGAGTGTTGCATTTTTATACATTAAGATAATCATTATCTTTTTAATGCTTTTCTTGAGTCTTTTAATGTCAAATGCTTAGATGTCCTTTATTTTGTTAAATATCCATTTTCCCTTGAGAGATTATATTCAATATAGATGGATAAATTATTCTTGGTTGTAATTCTAATTCCTTTGCCCTCTGGAATCATATTCTAAGCCTTCTATTCCTTTAACATGGAAACTGATAAATTTTGTGTGTTTTTGACTGTGTCTCTATAATATTTAAATTGTTTCTTTCTGGCTACTTGCAATATTTTCTTCTTTACCTGAGAACTCTGAAATGTAGCTATAATATTCCTCTGAATTTTCATTTTAGCATCTCTTTCAGGAAGTGATCCATAGATTCTTTCAATTTCTTTCTTCCTTCTGATTCTAGGGTATTGGGGCAATTTTCCTTGATAATTTCTTGGAATATGCTATATGGGCTTTTTTTTTTTTCTTTTGATGATTGCTTTCAAGTAATCCAAATTTCTTAAATGATCTCTTCTCGCTCTATTTTTCCAGGTCAGTTGTTTTTCTTCTGAGATATTTCACATTGTCTTCTAATTTTCATTCTTTTCATTTATTTACTGTTTCTTGATACCTCATTGGTATCAATGGAGTCATTATCTTCCACTTACCTAATATAAATTTTTAAGAAATTTTCTTCAATTAATTTTTGTATTTCTTTTTTTACTGGACAACTCTGCTTTTGAAGAATTAATTCTTCTCTTCACTAGATTTTTGTGCCTCTTTTACAAGTTGGTCAGTTCTTGATTTTTAGCAATCATTTTCTTTCATTTGTTATGCCTCTTTTACTAAACTATTGACTTTCTTTTCATAATTATCTTGTATCATTTTCATTTCTTTCCCCAATTTTTTTCTTTTATTTGATTTTTTAAATCCTTTTAAATCTATGATTTCTTCACAGTAAATTTTTGGACCTCTTTTACCATTTGACCAACTCTCTTTTCATAATTTTCTTGCATCACTCATTTTTTTCCCAATTTTTTTCTCTTCCTCTCTTGATTTTTAAAATCTTTTAAAATCTCTTTATGATTTCTTCTCCTTAATGAATTTTGTGCCTCTTTTGACCAATTCTGGTTTTTAAGGTTTTCTTTTCTTCAGTTTTCACATTCAGAATCTTTTGTCTTTAAGCCTAATAGAAGTCCTTATCCCTTTCTCTGAACTTGTCACATAATATGGAAGCTATAGGAGAATTTGGGCTAAAGCCAAGAGTTTCCTCAACATCCAAACACCCCAGGAGTTGTATCAATTCACCAGGTAATATCAACAAAAGGAAGCCAAATATTTAGAAGCTAAGACTCCAGGGACAATAAAACATTTTCTCAGTGGTTTGAGGACAATCTGGCTGGTTGTTGTCCTTCATTCTCAAAGAGGACCAAAATGACATAACTTTGTTAGGTTCAAAGTACAGTGTATCTGACTGATTATGACCAATCAGACAAATATGAGCTTGGAAGGCTCTACCACAGGTGGGGTACAAATAGTGAACATGAATATTTGGGGTGGAAATGTCTCTAAATCTGTGCAGTTCATGTTTTGTTTGAGCTACTGAAATTCTGTTCTGCTCATAAAGCCTGGAACTTTCTTTGATGTGGATATACTGTGCTACATGGTCTTGTGCTAGTATAGTATCTTCATGTCACAGAATTGATTTAGTTCTTCAGAGAGTCCTTGAGAGAGCCCTTCAATAACTTTTTCTGACCTCCATGTGAGTACTTGCCTTGAGTGACATCTCCTTAAAGAAAAATTAATTAATTAAAACATACCATTTTTTGGCAAATGCACATTTGGCACTAGAGCAAGTTGGCCAGCCCACTGGAATTATACTCTCTGTAGTAGAGTTTGAGCTTGTCAATTTACATCCAGATAGGACTTCAGTGTCTGGTACCTTATCTTGCCAGATGATCTTCAGATCTTCTTAAGACAAATCAGTTTCTTGGTTTGTCACTGGTAGACTCTCCAGATTTCATCTTAGTGAAATAGAAGAGAGGAAAGGACAGGGAAGGTAACCATGAGCTATAATCTCTGGGCACTCGTCTTAGTCTTCTGGCATTGTGAAAATCACTTTGTGGAGGCACTTCAGTCCTGATCACAGGACAGGCAAGGGAAAAAGGCTTCAAGGACATTCAAAATAGAATCTGAAACACAGTGCTGCCCACTGTTCCTGAGTTACATTAGAAAGTACATAGCTTCTGTAGGGAGCAATGGAGAACAGTTCAGATTGAGCAAAGACAACGTGCTTATCCTAAGAATAAAAGTTACTTTTGACGATAAAGCACATAGTGCTCACTTAGGAGAGAAAATCTACTTTCTATTATGAAAAATGAAAACAAAAGATACCGAATAAAATGTAAAGATAAAGAAACTGTTTCTCTTTTGGACCATTGTCTTTTGCCCAAAAATAAATACAACAAATTAGGACCAAAAAAATAAAGCTGATAGTAGGTTCAAGAAAGATAAGAATTTCAATGAAGCTTCCAAAATCTTTCAAAATTTTTCTTATTCTTTTTACTGTGTAATAGAAATTAATACACTAACTCAAAGGATGTTTGGGATTCTGAATCCTAAAGTTCAGCTAAAGGGTGATATTAAAAAAAAAAAACCAAAACTCCTAAAGTCTTGAAAAAGATATTTTTCACCAGAGTATAAAGTTCTAGGCCTATATTTTATGCCAATTATTAAAAGAATGATTATATTCCTCTAACCCAAATTCTCCTTAATATTTCCATTAGCTATCCTTTATTTCCTAATTTTGACCCTGCTGAAGTTAATCTAACAGTTATATCATTCTATTCCAAATAAAGTCACATTTCACAGTTCTGTAATTAAGAAAGTAAAGATATTTTCCTAGTTTAAATCAAGACTCAAGACTTTAAGTCTTAAAAAAGAACATCTGAATATAAACTTATAGTAGCAAATATATGTTAGAGGACTTTCTGACACATATCCAGAAGACCAAAGAAGCACCCATATGGGAAAGTATGAGACACCAGGCAGCAATTCTAAGAAATTCTGCTTTTCCCTACCATGTACATTGCAGCAGACTTTTTCCATTGGCTGCATAGCCAGAACTCCTTTAAATCTATTTTTTTGGAGGAACAATTGAACATTTTCTTTTGGGTGACATCCAGGTGTGAGAGTCTAGTTCACCCTCATCAGGGATACCATATACTAAACTTGGTAAGGAAAGAACTACAGTCCCTCATTTTAGGCTTTGGAGCCTTTAAGAGGCTTGGGTTTTTAAATTTGTTTTGTCCTCTTCAGTTCTAGGTGAAAGTAGTAGACCTGGATCCAGGAGTTTGAGAGAATGGAGCCATAATTTTAGGCCAGATATTGTTATGAGCTTAATAGTCAAGCTCTTAGAAGCTAGGATGCCATGATAAAAGTTAGGGGGAGGGTCTTGGATTTGGAGGTAGGTGGAACTGTTATCACTTGTATAGGAACTAAACTAAATTGTGAATCTAATCTCCCTTCCCTAACTAAAAATCAAGGAAGTGCAGGAGGGATTATGATCCCCTGGGTAATTGGGGCAGGAAAATGGGGTTGTATATATGTTCTTGCTGAGGCTTTGAAATCAATATTTCTTTATAAAAAACTAATTTAAGAGGTTAAATAGAACTAAGTTGTTGGGGGCCCTTAAAATTGAGATTACACAATCGGTGGCAGCTTGACCCAATGACAGAGAGTAGGTACTTCCCAAACCCCTCAAGAGGACTGGAAATGTAACATGCATGATCTTCATGGGGCTAGTGAAGTCACTGTTACATATAACTTTTACATTTCTTATTTTTCCTTAACCACACAGAGAACAAATGTTAAGTCATTGAACATGTTCTTATAAAATGGGGAAGAGAACAAGCAACCCAACCAGATAAATTCTTTAGCTACAGGAACAATAACAAAAGGAAAACAAACACAAACAAATGTTGACATTGGTGTGCTTGTTGGCCTGCCTAGTGTAGAAGTCTACCATAGATGAACAAAGTATCTCTTGAGTTCATAGAATAAAATTAGTTACTACAAACATACAAATCAAGTCGCTTCATATATTATTTAAGTATAAATACAGCTACTCTAGGAGATAATCACACATTCACATAGATATTTTAACACCTATCCAAATTAAATACTCTTTACTATAAATGTATTATGTAGCCATACTTCTTTTATTTCTATGATAATATTGATTTATTTTACTGTCAAAGAAAGCAAAGCTTGGGGGGGGGGGGTTGAATAATCTATTTGAACCAATTTCATTAAACGTAATCATCTAGCAGTAAAATCCTATTACATGTGCTAGTCTCATGATAAAAGTATACTTACATAGTTATAACATCATAATTAATATGTTTCAAATTATATTCATAATTCTTCCTTATTCAAATATAAATAGATTATTTGAGAAAAAGAACAAACATAGCTATATGCATACAACCCCCAAGTTCTTAATATTCAGATTTCATATAACAAAAATATGTTCTTAGAATTTTTTCAATGAGTTATGTCAAGATCAGCTCCTTTTTAAAATGTATATGGCATGTGAAATATATGTTAGAAATACAGACGCAGTATGAATGAATGATTTCAAAAGTATGGAATAGTGCTCATGTTGGAAAACTGGCTTTGGAAGAATTGCTTCATTGATTTTGAGTGGAACTGTTTTATTCAGAGGAGCTCAGATTAGCAGTAGCAGCTGGTGTTCAATGAGACCCTTCTTTTTTCACCTACTTCCCAGCTGGGGTAAAGGAGGCACAAAGAGATTGAAATGACTGAGGTCAAAGAATATGACACTGGCTCATCTAAAATGGAGTCTGGGTTTTGTTTGGTTTTTCTGAATTGCTGTAATATGTTGTTGTAGCTATTAGTATAACATTAATAATTATTGGTTAATTAAATCAAAGAATTTTATGGCTGAAAGGATATTAGAGATAAACTAGTGCAATCCTTTCATTTTTAGATATGAGAAAACTGAAGTGATTCATTTGAGGTCACAAAGCTGTTTAGTAGAATTTGCACTGAGATTTGTCTTTCTAGTTGTTTGGTCTTGAGCAAACAAGCTTCTGAACTCATTTTCTCGCCTGTAAAATGGAGATATTTGTGTAGCATTCCCTCTGAGGCTACTCCCCCAAATCTTATTTGCACGGGCAAGTGGATTCCCTGTGCCTTTATAGGTAGGGATATCTGAAGCCAGTTCATCTTATTTTCAGGAGAGCCAACTGATAAATTTTTAGAGTGAGCATTTACAACTCAGAAATTGGCTAATTCTGTACATAAGGGTTTGATTTGTTTTGTTGATTGTCTAGACTTAAGTGATGTTAATAACACAGATTAAACTCCCAATACCTATGGCTTTCCCAGTGCTCCACTCCATCCTTCCCCTCCCCACCAGTCCTTCCTTAAACATTTACCAGCATGGTTCTGGCTTTAGGATTAATAGTAAGAGGCTACTTTTCATTTCATTTCACTCCCTCCTCTTTTGCAACTTCTTCCACTTCACCTCTTCAATTGCCTAATCAACTGTGTATACTCTGTCCTCCACGTCCCAGCCCCCATTCACAATCTCCAGTTCTGGAACCATGAACAATGACTTAATCAATTTTTGTCAGATCTTGGATGGGTTGTGTCAATCTATTCCCCTTGGTGCTATCCAAAGTGTCTCTCCCAAGCCTCTGCTTCCCAATGCACAGTCTTCCTCATTAGAATTTAAGATCCTTAAGGGCAAAGATTGTCTTTGTTTCTGTCATGTGCATAGAGTATTGTGCCTGGGATATAATAGTGTTTAATATTTTTTTTCATTCATTCATTGATAACCCATTATCAGCGCATAGCCTAAATTTACTTTTAGCAAGGCTTCTATTTAATATGGTAAGAACAATTGATACAAAATATTCCCCTCCAAAACCAGAGGTATATTCTCTATACACACAAAGTCTGAAGAAAGAATGAATTCAGACATAAAGATAAGGCTGTTTTATGTGCAGAGGATACATTGGTAAAAGGGTAACTTTAAGTCCCACCTAAAATCTTATTTTTTCCTGGAAATCTTCCCCAATCCCTCTGAATTTTAGTGAATTCCCTCTGTATTTCCTGTTTATCTTGTATATGGCTTATTTTTTATAAATTTGTTTGCATTAGATTGTAAACTCATTGGAGGCAAGAACTGTCTTTTGCTTCCTTTTGTATCCTCAGTGTCTGACACATATGGTACTTAATAAATGTTGATTGATTCTCCCCAAATATAGCACTTTGGCTCAATGTCCTTGTAGAATTTCTAGCCCACATGATTTTTCCATATCCACGTGTGTCCTCCCTTAGTAGCCACTCCTTGATGGATATTTTTTGGTCCTTGGGCAAAACATGATCATTTGGGAGAAGGGAACATTCTCTCTTGTATCATTCCTCGAAATCTTTAATCTAAAGCCTTCAGGAATAAGTACAAGACTCAGCTAATAAGCATATATTAAGTACCTACTATATGGTACATATTGTGCTTAGTATTGAGGGTATTAAAAAATGTAAAAGATAGCCCCTGATCTCAAGGAGCTCATATTCCCAAGGGGAGACAACATTCAAACAACTATATACAAACAAGCTATGGACAGGATAAATCGAAGATAATCAAGAGAGGAAGTGTTCCAAACCTCAAATTGTTCTTCTCTTGACCAAGAGCTTTTTGTATGACTTTTTTCAACAAGTATGATATTTGGACTATTTAGTAATTCTTGATCTAAGTACATGCCCAGCCTAGTCATGCATGTTTTTGGTTATATCTTGAAACCCATATCTTTTATATAAATTATTCATATGATGATGCAGTCTGTTGTGCCCACTGTAATCTCATCATTGCTATGTAGACCATCTGCAATTTTGATTTTTAGATTATATTGTTACATGATTTCTAGCCACAGAATATCACTAGGAGAATACTAATATGGAAAATAGAGGTTTGTTAGGCAGGGGGAAGTTTGGGCTTCCTATCTTATCTGGTCAACTCCTATCTGACACATGGTCATGGATAAGTCACCTAAGTTCACAGTATTCCTGGAAACTCAAAAGAGTATAAATTGCAGCATAATTTGTGATCTGCATTGGTGAATAGTTTCCTCACTAAAAATTTCCTATACCAATGGCATTACAGGGCCAATTAAAAAAAATACATTTCATCCTCATTCTTATGGCATCTTTGCCTAGTTTAGTTATCTTGAAAAATCAATTCTTGTGGGCTTCCATAATTATGTTGCCTTGAGATTTCTTTCCCTTACATAGCACAATGTATATCTATATCTATTTCTATATATCAGTGCCTTCCCACTGTATTCAGTGATGAAAATAGAATATAAGGTTGGAGTACTGGTTATGAACTTGTCTACACATTACTTGAGGTTATAGAAAAATTAATGTCCACTTTGTTGATTGACTTGATTAGGATGCAAACAGTATCTTAAAACTTGCACCACCTATTTCATAGATTGTTGAGGTATTTTGTAGAGAACTATGAAACTATAAACTATATTTCAAAACTTCAATAGATCCCTCCAATGGGAGGATTTCCGTCAAGTGAAATGATTAATCTAATCCACGCTTTCTCATCCAGTGTATTTTTTCTTCCATTTTTGTTCAAGCCTCCCTATAAATCTTTCAGATAAACTATTCAACACCCTGGAGATTGTTCCAGTTCAAATTCTTCATGAGTATTAAAAAAATACTTGTACTATCCATCTGTAGTTATTATATGGTTGAATTGAAGTAATTTATAGTCAATTTTTAATGAACAAGTTTCAAGTTCTTAGATTTATGGCCTCACAATTCACACAGAAAATTAAGAATAGAAGCATATGTTTGCCTATTGAGAAGAACAATTATTGACTATGATTTGCAATTGGGTGAACAACTAATTGAAACAGTCCCTCAATACATTACCTTTATTGCAAATGGATAATAACTTAGGCCATGGATTCAACAAATGGAAAGAATGGGCTGGACCACAATAGGGAATTTGAAGCATTTTACATTATTTCTCAAATTACTCTACAAAATGAAATAATCTTTTTAGTTCTTGTATTCTTTTAGTGATGTCACATGTATACAAATCATGTACTACCACGATTACCAAAAAACAAAAATTGCAAGTTACCCAAAATGCAGTGGAAAGACATATTATGAAAAAAATTAAAAACAGTATACTATCAATGATGAATTACATCAAAGTTATAACATAAAAGAGAGCAAAGCAAAAGTATTTTCATATCTCTAAGCCTGTTTTTTCATCTGTAAAAAAATGAGGGGGACATCTGAAAATTTTACTTAATTTTAATTTTAAAGGCCTTCAGGGCTTTATTCTTCAAGTTATCTCTTTTAAAAATCTATATGTATGGGGAAGATTCCAAACAAATTGAAATAGAACGACTGATATTTTTTTAATTTTTAAAAAATAAGACTTATGGGTTCCTTTAAACTATAGCTCTGTGATTTGTTGAAATGGAGGAATAGGCAAAGAAGGGTTGGTTTTTAAACTGATATTATTTGCCCTGCAGGGACAAAGTCCCCTAGTGAGGAAACTCAGTTCTGAGGAGATGTACATGTAGAGGCTTCAGATAAGTGACGTAAAAGATACACAAATATATCCTGAGTGATCTATTTGGATATCTTTTGCATTTTCAGGGATCTACTGAAGGCATTTTCTATTGGGGCTACTCTTTTTGGATGCCTAATTTAAGAGATCTACTAGAGAAAATTGGCATCTTTTTTCTGATATTTCCTTTATAAGTCAGAAGAGGAATTCCTTTGAAATAACTTTTACAAAGTTGAATGTGTAAGTACTGATTGTATTACAGTGCAATTTTATTACTCTAATACAATAATTGTATTAGAGTAATAGTTTTGTATTATGCATACATTATAAATATGGAGGCTGAATGCTGTATTACATACATGGATAATACAAATAGGACCACACACAGAAAGGTTCTTACTAAAGGTGTGCCACAGCAAACAAAACCAGAAGCAGGAAACTGGAAAACATTTTTACAGCAAGTTTTTGTGATAAAGGCCTTATTTACCAAGTTTATAAGGAACTGAGCCAAATTTATGAAAATAAGAGCCATTTTTGAATTGATAATTGGTCAGAAGATAGAAACAGGCAGCTTTCAGAAGGAGAAATCAAAGCTATAGTTACATAAAAAGGCTTTAAATTACTAATAGAGAAGTGCAAATTTCTCTCAGCTGCTACCTTACACCTATCAGATTAAATAACAAAACAGAAAAGGAAAATAACAAATATTGAAAGAGATATGAAAAATAGGGACACTAAAGCACTAATAGTAGAGTTGTGTGAGCCAGTGATTCTGGAGAACAATTTGCAAGAATGCCCAAAGGGCTATTTATGCATACCTTTTGACTAGGTTTGTAAGCTGTAATATATAATTTTGATAATAATACTATTGTTTTGTAAGAAATGATGAAGGGAATAGTTTCAGAAAAACCTGAAAAGACTTATATGAATTGATGCAAAATGAAATGAGCAGAACCAGGAGAACATTGTACAACGTAATAGCAATATTTTAATGATAGGAAACTGTTAAAAGACCTAGCTCTTCTGATATAATGATCCATGACAATTCTATAAAGTCTCATGATGAAAAATAGGATTCATCTCCAGAGAGAAAACTGATAACTGAGAATAGATTGAAGCATAATTTTTACTTTTTTGTTAATTTTTTAGGTGGGCAGGGTAAAATAGCTACTGTGAAAGATGTTTTGTATGACTTCACATGGGGTAGGTGCTGAGGGGGAAAAAAAATGAAAGCGAAATTTAAAAATTTAATTAAATAAAGGATTGTCACAGGACTTGAGAGCATTTTACAAAATACTATTGAGACTTAGGGATGTGAGACATTCACAAAGTGATATGAGAAAAATGATTTTTAAAAAATCTTTTTAGTAAGTTACTTGAGGCTATTGACTTTTCCAAATTTTCTGATAGAGTTTCAAAAAGAACTTACCAGGCTTTCCCAGACAATGTGGAGATATTGCATAGGGTTAAGACTATTAATCAATGAAGAAGTATTATAGAGATATATTAAAACTGAACTTAATTTAAAAGTCATTTGAAGTGCAGAAGTAGATACAGATGCCAATAAGTGTCCATGTTCCACAATATATAATATTATAACACAGAAGAATGCATTGCCTTTTCTCAGGAAAGGAGTCATTTCTAGGTGGCAAATTGAACTGGAGTACTACTATGGCTTATGAAATAGAAAAAAGAGGGTGATTACTACTTAACTTTTGGACTTGTAGAGAGCCTGAAGACTTCATGACATGAAATCACTCTGCGAAAATGCTTGTGGAAACTAGAAAAACAGTATAATAGCCATAAGACATCACAAGAAGTATATGCTGAGCTCTTTCAGTGAAAAGGAGAAAGGCTCTTCAAATTTGTAATTTGAATGGACAACCAATTACAAAGAGCAATAAAATCTGAAGAAGCAAATGTAGTTACATTGTGAGCAAATGTGCCAGGGCATAGAATATTTCAAAGAGCTAAAGTGTAAATAGTCAAAATGTGATCAATTGCAGGACACAGTAAACCAATTTAAAAATCATTTCCAAGCTGCAGTAAATAATCTAACTTGAAACTTTAACTCAACTTGGCCTAACTCTTTGACATCTTCCTGTGTATGAACCTAGAAATAGGACAAGAGATCATCTCTAATACTTCCAAAAAACCTGCTGAAAGATAGAATTGTAGTCAGTGCCATCATACTAGGAGAAGCCAAGGGTTCAGGGACCAGGGGGTCACAACTACGTGATGGAAAAATAACCACTAACAGAGACCAGATGAAGGGGCAGAACTACATTCTGTTTAAATAGTAACCAAGATGAATATAAGCATGATGTACAGACCTAATCAAAGAAAGCAGAGTCCTTGTGTGAGAGGCAGAATTACTGAGAATCTGTATCAGGACATGGAGACAAGGCCAGAAATCTACACTAAGCTTGAACTCAACACTAGTTAATACTGATTGCTCAACCTGGATTTATTGGAACTTTCCCACCTGCTCCCTCCCCAGAAGTGACAATTTTAAGCATTGCAAATGTGAAATGTGCTGATATATTGAACAGTAGCTCTCAGGTGACTATTATATACTTTCTAAGAGAGACACATGAAAAATTTCATTTCAGGATATGAAAGGGTTAGGTCTCTATGGGGAAAGTAATAAAGACTATTGATACTAAGGCTACATTAAAAGAATTTTAGTTTTCTAAAGAAGTTGTTAATTGAACAGGAAGAAATGCTTTGACTTTAGTATATCTATATCAAAGAACAACCCTATTATGTTAGCACAGAAGTTAGAGATAGGCTGGGAAAATGAGCAAATAGCGAAAAAGAACTGATCATACAAAGTTACTATGGAGATGTGTCAAGACACATACCCAGAAGAAGACAATGAAATCAAAGCAGCCACATCCAAAAACTCAAAGAAAATTGTGAAATAGACACAAGTGCAAAAATAATTCCTGGAAGAATTTTTTTAAAGGATTACAAAAATCAAATAAGAGAGATTGAGGAAAAATTAGGAAAAGAAATGAGTGATGCAAGAAAACTATGAAGAGAATTAATAACTTAGTAAAAGAAACACAACAAAAAATGGAAGAAAATAATATCTAAAAATCCCAAATAGATCAAATGTAAAAGAAGTACAAAAATTCACTGAAGAACTCCTTAAAAAGCAGAATTGGCCAAAAGAAAAAGAGGTACAAATGCTCACTGGAGAAAATTATTTCTTAAACATTAGAATTGTGCAAGTGAAAGATGATTCCTTGAGAGAAAAACAATTTTAAAAAATTTAAAAACCCAAAAAAGTAGATGATGTGAATAGATAAACATAAATAAAAACAACTCACATAGAAAAATAGACTGATCAGAGAGAATTTAAGAAATTTGGACTACTGAAAATGATTTTTTCAAAAAGAGCCTAGATATCTTATTTCAATAAATTATCAAGGAAAACTGCCCCTTACATCCTAGAGTCAAAGGACAAGGTAGAAATTGAAAGAATCCACTGATAACTTCTGGAAAAAAGACCCCAAAATGAAAACTCAGAAGAATATTATAGCCATATTCCAGAGCTCCCAGGTCAATGAGAAAATGTTGCAAGCAAACAGAAACAAACAATTCAAATATCATAGAGCCACACAAGATTTATCTATCAGCTTCTACCTTAAAGGAATAGAAAGCTTACAATCTGGTATTCCAGAAGGCAAAGAAGTTAAAATTATAAACAAAAACAAGATACCCAGCAAAATTGAGTATAATTCTTCAGAAAGAAAAATGAATATTTAATGATATAAAGGACTTCTAAGCATTCTTGATAAAAATACCAGAATTAAATAGAAAATTTGACTTTCAAATACAAGACTCAAGGGAAGCATAGAAAAATAAACATGAAAAAGAAATAAGGAATTTGTAAGGTCAAATTGTTTACAATCCTTTATGAGAATATAACATTTGTAACTTCTGAGAATTTGATCATTATTACAGTATTAAAAAGTATACATAAAGGATATGGAAATGAGTTGACTATGATAGGATGATTTTTTAAAATTAAAGGATGAGAAAGAGGGATGTACTGGGAGAAGGAGAAAGAAAATGGAAGAAAACTTACCTCATGTAAAAGAGGCAAAAATGAGAGAATTTTACAGTGGAAGAAAGATGGGGGCATAACTTACCCTGTAAAAAGGTAAATAAATAAAAAGGGGGAAGGAAAAAAGAAGCATGGAAGGGGCTGATGGAAGGAAAGAAAAATTAAGGGAAGCAGAAGTCAGAAGCAAAAAATAATGTAGAGAAGATAGAGTAAGGAAAAATAGTGAAGAGTGGTGGCCCAGCAGTACCAGATCTCAAAACTATTACAAAGCAGTAATCATTTTTTTAAAAATTTGGTACTGGTTAAGAAATAGAATAGTGGATCATTGGAATAGATTAGATACACAATACATAATAGTAAATGATCACAGTATAACTAGAATTTTTTAAATTAATTTTTATAATTATAACATTTTCTTTGACAGTACATATGCATAGGTATTTTTTTTTACAACATTATCCCTTGTACTCCCTTCTGTTCCGAGTTTTTCCTCTCCTTCCCTCCACCCCCTCCCTTAGATGGCAGGCATTCCCATACATATTACATATCTTATAGTATATCCTAGGTACAATATATATGTGCAGAACCGAATTTTGTTGTTGTTGTTGTTGCAAAGGAAGGATTGTATTCAAAAGGTAAAAATAATCTGGGAAGAGAAACAAAACAAAACAAAAAAACAAAACAAAAAAACAAAAAAAAACAATGCTCACAGTTTACACTCATTTCCCAGTGTTCCTTTTCTGGATGTAGCTGATTCTGTCCATCATTGATCAATTGGAATTGGATTAGCTCTTCTCTATGTTGAAGATATCCACTTCCATCAGAATACATCCTCATAAAGTATCATTGTTGAAATGTATAATGATCCCCTAGTTCTACTTGTTTCACTCAGCATCAGTTGATGTAAGCCTCTCTAAGCCTCTCTGTATTCCTCCTGTTGGTCATTTCTTACAGAACAATAATATTCCATAACATTCATGTACCATAATTTACCCAACCATTCTCCAATTGATGGACATCCATTCATTTTCCAGTTTCTAGCCACTACGAAAAGGGCTGCCACACACATTTTGGCACATACAGGTCCCTTTCCCTTTCTTAGTATTTCCTTGGGATATAAGCCCAGTAGCAGTATGGCTGGGTCAAAGGGTATGCACATTTTGATAACATTTTGGGCATAATTCCAGATTGCTCTCCAGAATGGTTGGATTCTTTCACAACTCCATCAACAATGCATCAGTGTCCCAGTTTTCCCACAGCCCCTCCAACATTCATCCTTATTTGTTCCTGTCATCTTAGCCAATCTGACAGGTGTGTAATGATATCTCAGAGTTGTCTTAATTTGCATTTCTCTGATCAATAGTGATTTGGAACATTCTTTCATATGAGTGGAAATAGTTCCAATTTCATCATCTGAAAATTGTCTGTTCATAGTCTTTGACCATTTATCAATTGGAGAATGGCTTGATTTCTTATAAATTAAAAGTCAATTCTCTGTATATTTTGGAGATGAGGCCTTTATCAGAACCTTTAACTATAAAAATGTTTTCCCAATTTGTTACTTCCCTTCTAATCTTATTTGCATTAGTTTTTTGTGCAGAAACTTTTTAATTTGGTGTAATCAAAATTTTCTATTTTGTGATCAATAATGGTCTCTGGTTCTCCCTTGGACACAAACTCCTTCCTCCTCCACAAGTCTGAGAGGTAAACCATCCCATGTTCCTCCAATTTATTTATGATTTCGTTCTTTATGCCTAAATCTTGGACCCATTTTGATCTAATCTTAGTATGTGGTGTTAAATGTGGGTCCATGCCTAGTTTCTGCCATACTAATGTCCAGTTTTCCCAGCAGTTTTTGTCAAATAATGAATTCTTATCCCAAAAGTTGGGATCTTTGGGTTTGTCAAACACTAAGTATAACTAGAATTTGATAAACCCAAAGAACTAAGCTTTTGGGACAAGAGTTTACTATTTGATTAAAACTGCTGGAAAAACTAGAAAGCCCTTTAGTAGTTAGTAGGTATAGACATCTCCCAACTGTAGAGAGAGAGGAGGTCAAAATGGGTACATGATTTAGAAACAAAGGGTGACATCATAAAGAGGATCTTGAAATACTTTAACTGTAAGATCTATGGATAAAAGAAGAATTTAAGATGATACAAGGCATAAAAAGGATTACAGGAATTTAAATAGATACATTGGATTACATTAAATTAAAAGAGTTCTGCACAAACAAAAGCTGTGCAGCCAAGATTAGAAGGAAAACAGGAAACTAGGAGAAAATTTATAGCAACTTTCTTTAATAAAATCATTATTTTATAGAAAATTGAGTCAAATTTTAAGAATATAAGTCATTCCCCAATTGATAAATGGCTAAAGGAGTGACCAGGCAGTTTGCAGAAGAAATTAAAATTATCTCTAGTCAAATGACCAAATGTTCTAAATCACTATTATTAGAGAAAGACAAAGGAAAATAACTCTGAGGCATCACCTTATAACTATTAGATTGTGTAAAAGGATACAGAAGAAGGCAACAGATATTGGAGATCATATGAAAAAATTGGAATACTATAATGCATTGTTGATGAAGTTGTGAACTGATTTGTTTGCATTGTGGAGAACAATTTGGAACTATGCACAAATATCTATTAAGCTGTACAAACCCTTTGACCCAGCAATATTATCACTTTGCCTATATCTCAAAGAGATAATAAAAGGTCCTATTTATACAAAAATATAGGTTTTTGTGATGGCAAAGAATTGGAAATTGAAGGTATGCTCATCAATTGGAGAATGGCTGAAGAAATTGTAGTGCTTTTTTTCTTTAAAAATTTTTTTTAAATTTTTCCCCAGATACATTTAAAACAATTTTTTACATTTGTTTTTCAATTTGAGTTCCAGATTTTCTTCATTATCCCCACCCCTAATTCCCATTAAGGTACATGTGAAATTATGCAAAACATTTCCATAAAAGTAGTGTTGTCAAAGAAAACATCTTCACACACATACACATGAAAAAAAAATCAAGAAAAATATAGTAAGAGAGTATGCCTCAGTCTATATTCAGATGCAATAAATTCTTTCTCTGGGTACAGATAGGACTTTTCATCATCATAAGTTCTTCAGAGTAGTTGTGGATCATTAAGTTGCTAAAAATTGCCACGTTATTCATAGCTGATCATCCCAGAATATTGCTAGTTCTTTGTGCACAGTACATTTTATTTTGCTTGAGTTCATGGAGGACTTTACAGATTTTTCTGAGAGCATCCTACTCATCATTTCCCGTAGAGTGGTATATGATTGTGATGGAACAAGCAGGATGCTTTCAGAAAAACCTGGAAAGACTTTATAAACTGATATAAAGTTCAGTGAGCCAGAAAAGCATTTTACAGAGTAACAGCGATATTGTATGATGCTCTATCGTGAATGCCTTAGCTATTTTTGGTAATATAATGATACAAGATAATTCTGAAGATTTTATGATGAAAAATGCTATTCATCTCCAGAGAAAGAAGTAAAGTCTCAATGCAAGTCAAAGCATATTTTTTCAAACTTTTGTTTTCCTTTGTTTTGATCATCTTGTATGGGGGAATCTTGTCAAGTTCTTCATAGATTTTATTTATTTTTTGTTCTCTGCCACAGATATTGGCCCATAAAAGGTAACTCTTCATGGTGATCTCCTTTCCTATGCCAATTTTTCCCCAGTTTTTCATATAGTCATTTAAGAAAATATTCATATTAAAATATTTTGTTTTTACATTGGGCACTTCCCAATAAACACCCATATTTTTTCAAAACAGATAAGCAAAACATGTTTATGACTGATATCTCGTGTCATTTTCTACAATGTCCTTTTGTAACTTACTGATAATTAACAGATAGGAAGGATCTGTGCTTTAATTTTGATAGTACAGAACCAACAGAGTTTATTGTATTTGTCTTTTATTGACACTGTTGGAGCCGTGTATATCGTTCTTTCAGAAGGCTTTCTTTACCCTTTAGTACTTTAAATAAGATTCTAAATGTAAGAGGGGGACAGTGGTGAAAATGCAGGCAAAGGAGAACATATTGGCTCCCCCAATAGAGAGACATTGATGCTCATTGAGTTCCTAAGGATGGCTTGCTCAGACCTCTAGGAAAATCACTTTATTAGCTGTTGAAGATTCGAATGGGGAAGACCAACTGGAAAGCACTGCAATAGCATAGGTGAAGATTGTTTGAATTAGGGTGGAGACCGTAAGGGTAAAGAGCAAAATTATTGTAGAGTCAGAAATGGCAAGATCTGGCAGCTGATTGGTTTGGTGGGATTAGTGAGAGTAAGGAAGGAATCTTGAATGATCTGTTAGGTCTCATAAAGCAGGTGCTTAGTGTTTATTCTCCTATATAGGTCTCATTTGTACCCAGTTGTCTGCAAGTTGTCTCCAACCATTAGCTGGCCAGATTCTCGAGGGCAAGTACTGGGCTAAGCACTAGGTAAATGAAAGGCAAGAGACAATCCCTTCTCAGGAGCTCACAGTCTACATTGGGGAGACCCTTTGTAAACATCTGTACATGAACTAGCTTTTCACAGCATGAATGAGAAATAATAGAGAAAAGACATTATTAGCATGAAAGGGAATCAGGAAAAGCTTCTTGCAGAAGGTGGGCTTGTATCTGGGCCTTAATAACGTGTGCCTATATTCATATTTGAAGCCAAACGCAAACTTTCAATTAGAGGTCAGTGAAAATCGTGATGTCATTTTCCCCCCTAGTCCAAGTTCAAGGATCCCCTGGAATCTATCCCGGGTTAAGAATCACTGGGGAGGAAGGGATCGACTCTCCTCATGGTTCTAGGGGGACCTCCCGGGCCTAACACAAGACGGGGCTCCCCAGACCCAGAGCGCCGGCCTGAGGCCCCCGTTTCACCGCAGCCCCCTCTCTGCCCGACTCCAAGATGGCTGCGGGGCGCGGAGGGGCTCAGGGCGGTCCCGAAGTGGGTACCCCTTCCCAGCCGCCTCTGCACCCGGCGGTGACGACGGCAAGCCGTAGGGCAACGGGCCGTGCGAGGGAGAGAAAAGGGGAGGAACCTGGAGACTCTATGGTCCGTCCCGCCCCCTCCGCGACTCCTTTCCTCCTCCTCTCCCCGGTCCCTGGCAGCCGCCGCCGCCCCGCCTCCTCCCTTTCCTCCGGGCTTCCCCCACGCTGTCCCCACCCCTCAGCTTTCCCAGGCCTGAACCCCTGCGCCCAGCCAGGCCCGGGTGGCGCACGCGTTGCTTGCCGGGATACTCCGCCCGCCCAGCCAGTCCTCCCAGCTTGCGCCGCGGCCGTGATATCCGTGTTTCTCCCAAGATGGTGGCGCTGGGTTCGGGGTGACTATAGGAGACTACAGGGCCCCTTGCCCGCCCCGACCTCCCCCCTCCCCGACACACACTGCTCTCCTCTCTTCTCCAGCCGTCCGTCCCCTTCGCGCCGCCGCCTCTTCCGCCGCCGCTGCTGCCTCCTCCACTTCCACCTCCCCCAAGGCCGGCTTCACGGTGCGCCCGCGCCCCGGCCCAGAGCCCCCCTCGGGCGGCGGCGGCGCTTCCTCCTGCTCCGGCTCCTGCTCCGGGCCCCGCGCGGAGCCGCCCGTCCGCCAGCTGCCCAGCACCGGCCGAGCGGGCCCCTGAGCCCCCCGGGGTGGGGGAGCGGCGGCGGCGGCGGCGGCTGCGGCTGGAAAAGAGCGAGGGGTCCCCGGCGGCCCCGCGGGCTCCTTTCCTTCCCCCGGGTCCCGGAGAAGGAAGCGTGGGTCCCGCATGAGCCCCGGCGGTGGCGGCAGCGAAGGGGAAAGAGGAGGCGGCGGCGGCGGGAGGAGGAGGAGGAGGAGAAGCGGGGCGGCGGCGGCGCCTGCTGCTGCTCCCACCACCACTACCGCTGCTGCTTCTGCTGCTGCTGCTGCTGCTTCGAGGGCCGCGGCCCAGCCGGGGGCTCCACCACAGGTTGGTGTTGACGAGACCGGGGCCTCTTCTCTGGGCGGACAGGCGGGGTGCTGGGCCCAGGGCCGGGGCCACCTGGCAGGCCCGGGCCCTAACTGTCAGTTTGGGAGGCGTCCTTTCCCCCACCGCCTGCGGGG
The DNA here is from genome assembly GCF_048593235.1 of Sminthopsis crassicaudata. Lineage (NCBI taxonomy): Eukaryota > Metazoa > Chordata > Mammalia > Dasyuromorphia > Dasyuridae > Sminthopsis > Sminthopsis crassicaudata. The sequence continues at coordinate 247,694,755 of NC_133619.1, forward strand.
TTTTAACAACCTCGGGCCCGGAGCCAGGGGCAGGGGGCGGGAAGCGCACCCCCCCCCCCGGCTTGTGTTCGCGGGGCTGGGGACGACCTACTGCCCAGTCAGAGAGGAGCGAATCCTCTTCCTTCCAAACTGTCAGGCGCTGGCTTCCTCCCTTCGTCCTCGCCGTATTTTTAGCATATAATATCTGCTGGGGACTTCTAGTTTGTTTCTGGGTGGGAGGACTGGAGAAGAGCTGTTAGATTTGATGGCATCGGGCTCCAAACCTTGCTTTTGGAGAGTGGTTTTTAGGCTCCCCTACCCCTACCCCCACCCCAAGTGGCGCTGGAGTTCCTGGCTTTTGCTAGCGGGCGATGTGTGTCAAATTTAGCCGGGAAATAGTTCTGATCACCCTCCTCCCCCCAGCTGAGCGAGCACACATACGCACAAGAAAATGCACATACACACGAAAATATACACCTGGAAATAGTTCTGCTTTTCCCCCCTCCCCCAACGGAGTGAATGAAAGAGGGAAGAAAACAGATTGACACACAGCCCAGCACCAGGCCCTTGGCCTGTGCCTTAGTGCTCAGTTCGCATGGAAGAAGCTGCCCTTCCCCAAGTGAAATAGGTATAGGCGAAAAGCAGCCAAATAGCAGTCTTTCCTATGGATTTATTTATTTTTTAGTCGAGGAGAAGCAGGTGGTGTCTTTCCACCTTCTCCCCCCCCCCAAAAAAAAAAAAAAAAGCTCAGAATCCTAGAAAGATGATTCATGGTCTCATTTTGTTTGCTTTTTATGACATCCTATGGGAGGACAAAAATAGAAGAGGTGTAGAACCGTATCAGGATCACATTTATTAGGTGGCCAGCAGGCAAAAATTTAAAATAGTAACACTCAGTCCCTTGTTGAACAGGAATCTAAAGTTGTGTTTAGCATAGGAAATGCTTCTTTAGCAGCAGAAATTCAGGCGACTTCTCAGGGATAGCTTGGGTGACACAGGTGTTAATAAAAACACTCATAGGCAGTAAGTGGGTGGCAACTAGACATTCTAAAACCTTGATCATTAAAAAACAAAACCGGCTGGAGGGAGGTAGCAATTTAACTTTTAAAATGCAAACTTTTGTAAAACAAAAATTTCAAGTTAGCATTTTATTATCCATTAGTGCTTGTAGATGTTATATAGAACAGCCACAGTGTTAAAGAGCAGCTCTTAAGAGTTTTCATTATCAGGTTTGATATGAAAAAAAGTAAGTATATTTTGATCACATGGTAAAGTTTTCTTAATAGACAAAACGAATTTCATGGGCAAAAATAATAGTCTTGGACTGAGAACAAATCAGGCCCAGTTAATCCTGCTTCAGTTGAATTTAACACATTTATCCAGTGTGTGATAATCATTTTCCTCATGAAACTGATTTTAGGGAGATAAAACATACATGAAAATAATACAAGAGTAGAAGTGAGCAGCAAATTACATGTCAGGATTTAAATTCATCTAATTTTTTCATTAGTGTGGATACTCTTGTGCAACTCATAATCCAAACTTTTCATAAGAGTTGTGTATTGTATTTTAGTCTGTATTGTAGTTTAGATATTTCATTAGCATACTGATGTTTCTCCAAGAATACAACAGTTATGCAGTCCATTAATGACTAGAGAGGAATATCGGAAGCTTTGTACTGCACTAGCCTAGTCTTCAAAAATGCAGATGTAGTTCCATGCCAGAAGGAGGCATCAGAGTAGGACTACAGTAGAAATTCAGTCGCTTTTATAGAAGGAAATATTAACGGTGATTTTAAGTACAGCCTGAAGAGTCATCATATAGTCATGATGGTGGTTATATATAGGATATCCCAAGTCTTTGGGCAGTTTTGTGTTAATTAAATTAAACTACAGCTTAAAAACCATTAAAAAAGCTTGAAACTCATGTAGACTTTTGGGATGCCCTGTATCTGACAGTGCAACCCTGTGGAATCCTTAGTGGATAAAAAAAAATTTGATTGACTTCTGTGGTTCTCCTGGGATTAATAGCAGGCAAGTAGTTCTACTTTACTGCCTCAAAACAAATTTACTCTTTTGATGCTACTTGTTGAGTCTATCAGAGATTGAATAAATCCTCAGACTCTATTCTGATAGAACTAAAATGATCATACTTTTCAATAGGATATAAAACATATTGATGATCATGCTCCAGTTTCTTACTGGTGACAGCAGTGTTTCCTTGTTATCATTTTAGTTGTAGAATAAATGTTCACAGTAGCATTTTTTCCACATTTATTAATTATATTAATTAGTTAACATCCACATAGAGTACTGTACATCTTTTAGTACTGTACATCTTTTACCAGTTACTTAGTTAATTACTTGAAAATTTTTATTTGCCCAGCAATCATCACTATATGGACCCAAAATATCTGATAGACTCATCTTTTTCATTTTTTCCCTTTTCTCCTTCATCTCAGTAAGTACCACATACTTCATAAACTTTAAGGTGTGTTATAAATGTGAGTTATTATTCTCATCATTACTTGTCATTATTACTATCTTTTAATTAGTGGTGAAGCAACATGTCAGGAGAATCAAATGAATGAATTGTAAGATAAGGTAAAATAAACATAAGAATATTAAATTAATATATAGCCCTAACATTAAAGTCCCGCTCTGAGAGGCTTCCAGTTCTCTGTAGCAAGCTCTTGTAGATCCTACTAAATTCAAAGAGTCATGTGTGACAAACTGGCCCTGTGGTTGGAGTACCAGTTTAGTTTGGTGTAGAGAGGCTCATTAACAGAATGTTGGCCAGTAGGTGATGAATTTTTCAGTGCTACGAGCTCATGAAACATGTAAGGGTTGAGATCTTTGTCTATGGAAGGAGTACCCTAACTGATAAAATTACAGATCTTTCAAAGTATCAGAGTAAGGTACTATGTAGCTACTTCAAAAGAACTTTGATTTCATTGATATTGGATACCACCTCTGCTGATATTTGGGAAACTTCTCTGTGACTTGGGTAGTTACATGAGTTGCTGCAGCCCAACTCATTCCTTGGTAGGTGTGGTAGCACCATCTGTGTACATAAACTTCTCTAGGCTTCCCTTGGGGTAAGCTCTATCAAAACTTCTTGCCCTGCCTGCCCCTGAGCATTGTTGCCCTCCACAAGGAACACCAGGATCACCTTTGTTTCTTTGGAATAGCACTTTAGTAGAGCATTCGTGAAGTCTTGTTAAAAATCTTGTGGCACTTTTTTAGTTGTATAGCATTGTGGCAGTTCTTGACTTTTTGAAGTTATGCCAGTTGTTTCCCTGAAAATTTGGAGAATTTTTCTCCTTTTACTCATATTGTAGGCAGTGGAAGTTTCCAAAACTTCTAGTCATGTCTAAAATTTTAGCTTGAAACAATAGTATTTCCAGATGTTTACTTTAAAAAAAAAAAAAAAGTTGTTGGATGTGTTCTTTAGCAGCTTTCCAAACAGAACCATTAACATTAACTATTTACAAAAGCAGTTTCTTGTGTAAATGAGCAATTTTCTGTATTTCAGGTATAAAAAGTATATAGAAATGATTTTTGGAGTTAAAAGATTTTGGGTAAAATCATAAAACCACAATATATTCTCATAAGTGCAGATTTGTGGTTTTTTTCATTGTGCTTTTTATTTTTCAAATTGTTTTAACATATTTTAAGAGGCAGCTAGGTGGCTTAGATTGCTGGAGGGGAGAGAATAAGCATTTATTTGGTACCTAGTATATGCCAGGCACTATGGTAAGTGCTTTTTTTTTTTTTTTTTAAATCAGGGTTAAGCGGCTTACCCAGGGTCATACAACAGCTAATATAGTAAAAAGAATAAAAAGAACTTGGCTAATAAAAATCCCATTTGTTTAACAAAAACATCAACACTAGCAGGGTTTGAGTTCTGATTTGAACTCTGATCCTCCTGACTCCAGAGCCTGTGCTATTATATTCACTATGCCCACCTAGTTGTCCCAATAAGGACTTTTTAAAGTAGCTTTTTATTTTTCTAAATTCAGGCAAAGGTAGATTCCAGCATTCACCTTTGCAAAATTTTGTATTCCAAATTTTTCTCTCCCCTTCTATAAACAGCAAGCAATCTGATATAAGTTAAAACTTGCAGTTCTTCGAAATATATTTCCCATATTCTTCATGCTATGCAAGAAAAATCAGATCAAAAAGGAAAAAAAAACTCAAGAAAGAAAAAACAAATGAATAAAAAAATGAAAATGCAATGCTTTTGATCTACATTCAATCTCCATAGTTCTTTCTGGATGTGGATGCTCTTTCCATCACAAGTCTTCAATAAAGACTTAGACAAATAATATCTCACTTGATCGTCACAACAGCTTGGTTGGTATTATTATTCCTATTTTACGGTTGAGGAAATTGAGGCAGTCCATGGATTTAATGACTTTCCCAGGGTCACATAGCTAGTATGTGTGAAATTAGATATGAATTTGGATGTAATCTTGACTTCAAATCTAGGGCTGTTTCTTTTTATAAATCCAGCTTCTAACACTTACTGTGTATCTCCTCATCTGTCTGCCTCAGGTTCTTCATCTGTAAAATGCAATATAATTTACCTCCCACTGTTGTTACAAGGTTAAAATGAGATGTTTTCAAAGCTCTGTGCAAATCTTAAAGCAAAATTTTGTCCTCTTCATGTGGTACCCATATATATAATGGAGAAATATTTGAGACTTCTTGAGTTATGCTAGATCTCCTTCCTTACTTTCTACTCAAGGCTTATTATATTTCACTATGCTTACAAGTTAAATTTTTGCTTCCTTCTACTTTGTTTAGTCCTCTTTTAGGGGAAAAGGTAGGTCAGTATGAGGAACTCCATGTGTGAGAAAATCTTTTAAATTCAGTTTAGCAACTATATATTCCTGTAGGGAAAGCCAATGTTGAATTTATGTGCTTTATGGACATTGAAAGGAAAAGCTATTTATTTAACATCATGTGGTTAGTGTGTTAAATTTAAGTTGCATTTGAAGGCAGGTCTTTTTGATAGCAAATTAGCTAGCCCTTTGTACATATTGCCTGTCTTTACAGTTATAGAATCTACCTTTTTCCCCTGTACTTTAAAATTTTACATATATGCAATTTTCAATCATTTATTGATTGTTTACTATTATCTGCAGGACATAGTGATACTAAAAAAGAATAGGAAGCATAAAAAGGAGCTCCACCTACAAGGAGCTGGAAGACTAGTTGGAAAAAACAATAGCCTGTCATGCTTGGCACTATGTAAGCCTGCAATTTTATTTAAAATGTAATGTATTTTCAGTGAACTAGAAGATCTAGAAATAAGTTTTTTTCTGTGATAGAAATGTTAATATTAATAATAAGTCTGATAATTCTGTTAGAAATAGTTCAATTCTAATCAATCCTAGCTACTTAATATGGTCACAATTAGATTTGAACCAGTACTTTTCAGATTTCAATTTGAAGTATTAATTAAGGTACTGGACTTGAGGGTAGGAAAACCCGGGCTCAAATTCTCATTAGTTTTGTGATGTTGGTTAAGTTATGAATCACCTGTCACTTCTGTACCTCACTTTCTTAATCTGTCAAAAGAAGCTATTGGGACTTGGGGGTCTTTGAGATCTTTTTCAATTTTGAATTGCTTATTTGTCATACTCACAAGGAATTGTACTAAATACTTGAAACATAAAACAAAAAGAAATCTAGCCCCTGCCTACAAAGTTTACATTCAGATTACTTATCCAACTTGTTTGCTACTATTAAAAATAAAATTATTTAAAGGTAGCCAGCATATATTGACTTAACTCTAAGGATAGTCACAAGATCCATATCATTTGCCCAATGGAAGAAGAGTCCTCAGAGGTAGAGATTAGATTTTGGGGCTCTTAGTTTCTGACTTAGAAAATTTTTTAATTTTTTTTTTCACTTACTTTAGCACTTTCAAAACTTGCTCCTGATCAAAGAGTTTTTAAAAAATGGTTCGGTTAATTGATTTTAGTGTGCAAAGTACTCTGAATTTAGAAAGTGTAATATCTACCTTCATTTGGCTTATAGCATACTGTAAAAGAATAACACATCCACCAAATACATAAATTCAAAACAAAGTCCTTTATGATATCTGTGATATCTGAGAGGGAAATAGATTGATCAAGGAAAATTTAGTGGAGGAACTAGTACTTGAGTTGAACATGCATTTAAGAGGCAAAGGAACCAGCATAAGCAAAAGCATTAGGTGAAAAAGTACAATGTGTGTTCTAGAGATCGAATAGTACAATTTGTAAAATGTAGAGTACTGAATGGGTACTAATAATATGAGATTAAGTTGGAAAAGTAGGATGACACCTCATTGTAGAGGCCCTTGAAAGGAGATGCTTGAAAGATTGTTCTTTATGTAATATGTAATGTGTAGATATAGATTTTATTTAATATTTTTCTCAGTTACATATAAAACAATTTTTTAACATTTGTTTTAAAAACTTGCCAGTGTGAAAGTATGTAAAACATTTCCATAAAATCATTGTGAAAGAAAACCTAAATCTCCCCCCCCCCCCCAAAAAAAAAAGTCCTCAAGAAAAAGTAAAATAGAAAAAAATATATTCAATCTGTATTCAGATACAATCAGTTCTTTTCTTTGGGTATGGATAGCATTTTTCATCCTGTTCTTCAGAGTAGTCTTTGGTATTGCTGAGAATTTAAAAGTCATTCACAGTTGATCCATCCTACAATATACTATGTAGGAGTTGTAGGTAACAATGACATTTATAACCTTGTAATCTCTCAGTTTCTTCATCTTTAAAATAGAGGAATCTAATTGTACAGATTGAATGAGATGTAAAGTACTTTTTATACCTTAGCACACTGTGTGTGTGTATGTGTGTGTGTGTGTGTGTGTTTGTTACTATTAAAATGAAGACTAGATGACTAAAAAACTCTAAATCTTATAGGAAAGGAGTATACTAGTTTTATGCATTAGGAAGATAAGTCTAAGCACAATATGAAGAACAGATTGGAAATGGTAGGAGGTAAGAATGATGTATTAGATTTGTTGAGTCTAATAATAATAATAATAGGCAATCCATTAGGAGATCCTATAGAAGCAAAATTTGTGCTACCAGTTTATTAACTGACAATTCTGGCAGCAGCAATAGTCTAATACTTTCTTGGTGGAATTGGTAAATTTTTCAAGGTAAAAATATAACATGCTCATATTTTGGATTTTTTTCTCTTTAAATATTTTACTGATAATCCTAGTGATTTCCTTCTCACACACCTTGGGAGGTGGTCTTCCACTCCTCTTTATCATCCTTTATCAATAAATGAGGGGGAAAAATTATACCACCTTTTTGCAGTCTGGAGGAAGGTATGCTTTATCTTTATCCCTGAAGATACAGTACAGATACATTACTACAGTGATCAAATTTTTGAAGTCTCTGAATATAATTTTCTTTGTTAGTGTGATTATCATATTCATTGTTCTTTTTGTTTTACTTCCCTCTGAATCATTTCATACAATATTTCTATTACATTGTATGCCATCATTTACTTTAAAACCTCAATTGAATGGGTACCCACTTTTTAGTTCTTGGCATTGCAAAAAATGCTGCTATATTTGAGTGTATGAGAGTACTTTGCTTTTCTTCATCCATCTTAGGAACATCGCTTAGTGACTTTAAATTGAAGTAGAAACTTGACTCATGATTTCATATATAAAGGCAATTGCTACCAGATGAGAAAGTTTCCTGTTCTAATGAGATTAAGTGACTGGTCATACAGCCAGTATGTGTCAGTTGACCCAGATTTGAATCCATATTTTCCTAGCTTCTAGATTGACTCTCTATCCATTGTGTCATGCTACTCATAATTTTTTAAGTAATAACAAATAGTTTCTCAGAATACTTAGTGCTTCATAATCTGCCTCCTCTCCTTTCCCCCCCCCAGCAATTCAATGAAATTGTCCTCCTTGCTGTTCTTCATTCCCATCTTCCTATTTGGAGACATTTTTACTGGCTGTTTACCATTCCTAGAATGCTTTCCATCCTCATCTTACCTTCCAGCTTTCCTGGCTTTCTTTAAGTCTTGGCTAACATCCGACCTTCTACAAGAAGGTTCTTTTTAATTCCAGTCCTTTTCCTTTGTGATTATCTCCAATTAGATTGTAAGCTAGTTTTTTGGAAGCAGGTTAATTTTTTTTCCTTCCCTTGTCTTTGTCTTCTCAGTGCTTAGCACAGTGCTGGGCTTAGGTGCTTAATAAGTGCTAGATGACTAATTTTAAAATACACTACAGAGTGTGTCTTATCTTCCCATGTCTCATTAAACATTTCACCATTTTAATTATTTGTAATTTTTGTCAGTCTAATGAGTATGAGGTGAAACCTCCTTGGTATTTTAATTTGCATTTTCTTATTAGTGATACATTCTTTCATATGCTTGTTGATAGCTTGCTTTTTTTCCCTTTGGAAACTGTTCATCTTCTTTGGACACTTTATTTTTATACTGTCTCTTTACATATGACCTTCATCAGAATTAGTTGCTATAAAGATTTTTTTCCAGTCAAGTTTCCCTTTCAGTTTTCCTTCTTAGGTTGTGCAAGGTACTATCTTCTGTTTTCCTCTTTTCTTAATGTTATATCTTTTGGCTTTACTAACTTTTTTTTTTTTCCAGTTTTTTCCATTAGCTTTTGCTTATGTAAGTAGTCCTTAGCAGAACCATCTGTCTATCTGTCCATCTGTCTGTCTATCCATCTATCTATTTTTGGCTATAGCAAAGAATTGAAAAGTGAATATCCAATGATGTCCTTGGAATTAATCAAACGGTAGTCCATAATGTTCCAAGGTTTCTGTGCCTTACTCTCCTAATCTGTTCCACTGATCAGATTTAAACAAAAAAGTTTTTGAAAAATGTTTCAACAGTGTTTCATCAATGTAGTGCGAAGTTCAATGGTGCTACATCCCTATCATCCTTTTTCCTTTTTAAAATTGTTTCCCTTCAAATTCTTGACTTTTGATATTTTTTTCCTAATAGTTTAGTTAGTATATCTGTAGCTTTTGTTTTCTCTCACTTTGAGGACAACCACACATTTCGAATTAGACTATTATTTGGGGTGGGGAGTTTCTTAAATGGTTAGATCAGGGGTGCTCAAAGTACTGCCCGAGGGCCAGATGTGGCCCATTGAGGACGTTTATGCAGCCCACCGGGTTATGGCAAATGGGCTGAGGGGTGGAGCCTGTGTGAGTTTTTGTTTTCCTATAGTCCAGCCCTCCAAAAGTCTGAGGGACAGTGAACTGGTCCCCTATTTAAAAAGTTTGAGGACCACTGGGTTAGACTAATTGTTTTTTCCCTCTTTCCTTATGCACTTTTAACTGATTCATTGCTTTTCAATATTCCTGTTCGTTTATCTTGGGGCAGCAGCTAGGTGATGCAGTGGATAAGAGTTTTGGGCCTGGAGTAAGGAAGACTCATCTTTGTGAGTTTGACCTCAGACCCTCATTGGCTATGTGACCCTGGGGAAGTCACTTCACATTGTTTGCCTCAGTTTCCTCATTTGTAAAATGAGCTGGAGAAGGAAATGGCAAAACCACTCCAGTATCTCTGCCAAGAAAACTACAAGTGGGGTCATGAAGACAATTCAGTTATCTGTGGGAATTGTTCTTTGACATTCCTAATTGTTATATTTCATGAGTTTATACGTGTTCAGCATACATAGTTTCACAAATTATAGAATTAATCTTAGATCTGAAAGGACATCTCTTTTATTTTGCAGATGTGGAAAAAATGGAAGATAGATAAAGGGATTTATTTGCTCAAACTCATACAAATAGCAAATAGTAGAGCCAGGTTTTGAAATTAGGTCCTCTGCCTCCAGATGTATTGTTATTTTTGCTAGACCACACTGCTTCTTATTCATGATTGGATTTGGAGTATTCAATGCTGCTTGCATTTATTAGGTCCCTAATGTGTACCACGTATACTACTAAGTATTCCCAGATGAAATCACTCCCAGCTTTCAACAGGTTACTGATTTAGAGGAGAGAGGTACAATTCGGAAAAAGATGAGCAAATACAAAAATTTATGTAATTTGGGGGACTTGGGGAAAGAGGGGTGTTAACAACTGAAGGGAATAAGGGAATCTATGATATATTATGATTTTTTTTTCAGTTATAATGAAAATTAAACTTCTGTTATCCATTTTATAGTGAGGAAAACCCCCTTTTTTTTTTAATCTTCCCAGTGCCTGGCACATTGATGGATTGGTTAAACATATAAAATATATTAGTTCTACAAAAAAAAAAAAAAAAAAAAGTAAAATTTAAGAGTGACTTTTTCCCTCTGAGCAATTGGGGTTAAGTTACTTGCCCAGGGTCACACAGCTAGCATGTGTTAAGTGTCTGAGACAAGATTTGAACTCTGGTCCTCCTGACTTCAGGGCTGGTGCTCTATCCTGTAAGAGTGACTTTTTAATAGGAAAAAAATATCTCTTGTAAAACTTAGGGACAATTTGTTTAAAATAAGACTTCTTCATACTTGTTGATAAATAATAAACATTTGTACTTGTGGCTGTAAAACAATGTTTCATACATAATCTAGTTTTCATTATTTACTTCCTTATAGTGAACAAAGATATTTAAAAAGTTATCTTGAATTGAAACTCCTTTTCCCTTGAAATGAATGTGATTGTTTCCACTTTTCTTAAAGACACTATTTTTGTTATATGTGTATATTAAGTAGATATTTGGTTGCTTTTGACAAATTTGCTTAATCTTCCAATGCAAATATACATATGACATAAAATTAAGATTAAACTAGAACTCTTTCATTTTATGTCATATGAGGAAAATAACTTGTCTAGTCACACATCTAGTAAGTGTGACTAGAACTGATATTGAAAAGCTAAGATATATATATACAGGTTTGTCTTTAATTAACATTTATAGGAATTTTACTTCCTAAAACATTGATTTTATATATTAACCTTCCACCTAAATGTGGATCATTTGAAAGATTTAGCTTAAACTAATGAACAAATAATGCATTATTTTTCCTGGATTTGTAATATGCCTCTTTTTCAGTCATCTTGAACTGTCAATATGAGCTATGTTCATCCTATTTATAATTTTCCCTCCTTGGCCCATTATATTTTAGGAAAAAATGGCAAGTGGATACTTTATTGAACTGATATATACTTAAAGGGGGATAGATCCCATCATAAAAAAGGCAGTGGTTCCATTTCCAGGATTCATTTCTAGGACCTTTGAAGAGGAATTTATTATATCTCCAATGATACTTGGGAAAAAGACTTTGTTTAGAATCAGTATTTTGAATTTTGTTATAAAATTCTTTGTAGAGTCAATGTTTTGAATTCAGTTTTGGAAAAATATGAAAAATGAAATAATGTTGGGAAATATGGGTTACGTTTGAGCTGCTTATTTGTTTTGCTAGTGAAAACATCTATTTTGAAGTCCATTAATATTTCTAATGGCTTAGTATATTTCAAAGTTGTTATAATTCAGCTTCTATCTCTTTAAATCTCTCTGACACAAAATTTCTCCTAATAACTCAGGAAGTTAGAGAGCATTATTAATTAGTAGGTGCTTCATTGAACTCTCTGTAGAGTATAGATCCAAGTTCCTTTTCTGGAAGAAACTCCAGAATGGCTGTACATTTTCTTCACTCTCACAAAAGACATTATTCTTTTTGGGACTAAACAGGCAGTTGGTTCTAAACATCTTAAATACAGTTCATTCTTGCCAAAACTCTACCATTCAGCTTAATTCTTTTGAAATTGATGAACCTGCTGCTTTTTTCCACTAGATGGGGTCCTTAAATCATCAGTTGCCAGCCATGGCATTTCCATCTGACAAGAGCATTCTCTTTCTTATAAAGTGGGACCTTCAGGTTTTCAGGTTTTACTGGGTTCATAGCAAATTCTACCTTTTTGTTGTTGAATCATTTGAGTTGTGTCCAACTCTTTGTGACTCCATTTGACGTTTTCTTGGCAAAGATACTGGAGTGTTTTGCCATTTCCTTTTCCAGCTCATGTTATAGATGAGGAAATTGAAGCAAACTGGGTTAAATGACTTCTCCATGGTGACACAACTAAGTGTCTGAAGCCAGATTTGAACTCATAAAAATGAGTCTTTTTAAAATTCCAGGTCCACTACTCTATCCATTGTAATACCTAGTTGTCCTATTTCTACCATATGGTTCTTTATAATTGACCTTTTTGAAAAATGTGATGTTAATTTATTATTTTCTTTTATCCTACTCTATAACCTCTCATCCCAACCCCCTTTCTGACAATTACCTTTTAAAGAAAAAAGAATTCAATAAAAATTATGTCTTATTGCACATGTAAAATTAAAGTTCCATATCCATATATAGTTCTGTAACTATAAATTCCATGTCAGTGAATAGAGGGAAGCATATTTTCTCCAGAGGCAAACTTGATAGTTATAATTACAGTATTTAGTTGATTTTTCATTTAAGTTGTTGCCATTGTCCTAATTTTTCTGTTCTGTGATTGAAGATTTTATCAACCTGATGATGAGTAAACTTCTTTGAACTTGGCAAGGTTTGTACTTGGAAGGCTGGTAGACTATACATATATATATATATATATATATATAACTTGTTAAACTTAGCTATCTCCCCTTCTCCTGCTACTCCCTCATGGTATATAATACCCTTGGCCCATTAGATATCACTTTAAGAATTATTTCTCTTTATACTATTAGCATAGTTATGTCTTTGGGACAAGAACAGACCACCCAGTTATACAAACTCCAACAAAACTTAAGATGTCTACCACACTAAGTAATGAATAGTAAATCCAATAAAAAATTACAATAAATGACTTCTACCTCAGAATTGGCCAAAAGTCACTCAACTGTTAGTAGAAAAGAGGGGTGGTCAGCAAAGTTAGTGCTAGCATAGACAGGCAAGCCCGCAGCTTTACCTAGCATGTAACCAGTGAAAAACACATATATATATCCTAAAGGTCTCTGTAGGCAACAAAAATACAGACTCCCAGGAAGCCCTAGCACTCAGCCTGGGAAAGTCTAGGTTCCTAGGATTGAAGAAGTTCTTTACAACATAAGAAGAAAAAGACATAATAGAAGGCTCTGAAGATGCAATTTTCTGAACCTCAAAACTCCCTGGGGTGAGGAAGTCCTAACTTCAAGGATTGTTCAGAAATTCAAGCTACCTCATCTAAAACCACAGCAGGTGGTAAAACCTCTTGCACCTCAAAGCCCATGTTGGGGAGCTATAGTTGGAGGGATGCTTAAACCAAAGATAACTCATAAAAGTTATTGTAGAACTAGAGATGTCCCCAAAATATTGTCTAGGAGGAAAAGACTGAAAAATAGATCTTAAAAAGCAAGATAACTGGTATAAAAAACTGAAGTGGAAAACAGCTTAATAAGACTTAAATTTTAAAAAAATCTTTGGAACCTCTGCAAAACATGATAATAAAAAAAAATACAGACACTATTTCTAGAAATCACGAATGAAAACAGTCCCTAATTATTAAAATCCGAGAACCAGGTAAAGATAGAACACACTGATCAACTCTTGGAAAAAACCCCAAAAGGATAAGTTCCATCCCTCTCATAGCCCATATTCAAACTTCTATTTCAAAGCAAAATTTTGAAAAGAAGCGAACTGAATAGGGACTTTGAAATGCAAAGAAGAAACAGAAAGGTAAATTTATTCTGGTAATTAGAAGGGTTGTATGATGAACATTCTGATTGGGAAGGAAGAAATAAGTGTCTTCAGAACCTTAATATTTTTATAATTGAAGGCATTAAATAAGAAACATATCTTAGCACCCAAGTTTTTTCTGTTCCAAGAGTATTTATTAAGGGAGGTAGAAAGTGAAGGAAGAAAATGAATTGGTAAAAACGATACACTGATATGGAAAAGAGGAAGAAAGGGAAGAAAGGTAGCTTGAGCTTTCTAATTATTGGGGTACATAAGTAGAGGATACAAACATGAAGGAATATGACGAGTGGTTGTTAGAGGAGTCTTATTTTTGACATTCACAGGAGCACATTCACAAACTCAGTCATTGGGTCTAGAAAAATAACGAACTCAATTGATAGAAAAGCTGAGATAGAAGGAAAGAGATTGCCTAGTTGCAAGCAAAACAAACTTCCTGATCCTAATGAGAGGATTAAAAGGGCTTTGAAAAAAATATAAAGCAAATAGAATCTAACAGATTGCTTTATGTTGGAGAATAGCTGAAAAATCGTAGTGTTAGTGAATGTAATGGTATGTTATGCTAAATTAAAGGAAATTTCAGAATTCTTAGTATTTCATTCAGAATGAATTGAGCTGAACTAGGAGAGCAGTTTACACAAAGACAACATTTGAAAGAAAAAAACAACTTTGGAAATTTTAGAATTCTTATTAATGCAACTAGGAATGATCATGATCAGAGGTCCTCTGATAAATGCTTCAGTGACTTTCTGGTGTCCATAGTCTAACATAAAAAGTTTCCTAAATAGCTAGCTAGTTTTGTAGTGCTTTTCGTGTTTTTATTGTGCTGTAGGTTTTTATAGTGCTTTACGGTTTGTAGACATAAATGTGTCATAACATATAGATAAGTAAGCAAAAAAAACAATACAAAAGCTATGTCTGAAAAAGTATTTTATTCTAGAACCTTTGGTCTTATTACCTTTCTGCTTATCTTTTGCTAATTGCTTTCTAAGTTAGCACTTCTTTGTGCTAAGTCTTACAGAATTTTAAAAAGTTTACTGTTTTATTTTAATTAAAAGGTTTGCAAAAAAAAAAAAGAAAAGGTTTGCATTTTATTTAAAGTTTTATTTTAAAATGTAAAAAACATCTTTAGCTTGCACAGCCTTCAGCACCTTACAATTAAATCAAAAGGTTTTTTTAAGATTGATGATACTTGAAGAACTATATATCTTAGCAGAAGAAGGCCAATTTTTCCTCACAGCTGTCACTGAAACTTAAGGAATGGGGTGGGACCTATGATTTCAGTAATGTTCTGAATGAATATTCAAAAGGAACCACATAGGTAAAATAGGGGTAGAGTGGATGAGTCAATATTGTATATATTACAAAAAACAATTAGGAAGATTATTTAAGTGCTAAGATGTAATAATGAGCAGGGTACTGGGGTTAATATTAGAAAGATTTGGGTTTAGAAATTATCTCAGATACCTACTTGGTGTATATGACTTTGAGCAACCTTTTTAACCTTTTTGGAATTCAGGCAATTCCCTTGGATTTATTTATAAAAGGCATAGTTGTTTGTATTTGTATATATAGTTTTATTGATCAGGAGTTCTTTGTGCTCACAAACATCACAATTCCTTTCTATAGTCATATATACTGAGATAGGAAAACCAGAAGGGGATACCATTTGGGTAAAAATGAATTGTGGTATAAACTGGCAGTATCATTATCTGTGTGTGCTATAGATACCCTGGACAGAGAGATAAAGTCAGGAAATGGGTTACTGACCTGACCGTGAGGCATGATAAGTCAGGATTTTTAAAATTTCTGGACATCTGTTGGAGCTCTCTTTGTCAGAAAGAGAAGAACTAAGAAGAAGGCCTAGTTTGTCTTACTAATAATTTCATCCTTCTAAAAGTAGAAGAACCAACAATTGAAGTTGCATTTTTTGGCTCATTTTTATGTACAAGCAATCATTGATTGCTGAAGTAGAAGTGATGGCAACATTGGGGTGGAAACAATCACTCCATTTTAAAGTTTGTGGTAGCAGAAAAGAAAGTTGATCATAGCTTGACGTGTGGTTTTCAAAGGGTACAGGAAAAAATATAGGTTGGAACCTATGAACTAAAATATAGTAAAGTATATAATGATCAAAGCTACTGAAAAATTTCTCACAAAAGCTGTTTCTTGGGTATGTTGTAGCGTAGTGTTTTTGTTTTGTTTTCTTTTAATTTCATTACAAATTATATTAGCTGCTGAAGTCTCTCCCATTTGAGATGCTTGAGTTGAAAACTAGGTTCAAAAACTGTTCTGAAATCAACAAAATAACTAGCATGGTTTACCACAGTGCTGCCAATATTCAATATTTTGTTGAAATGCTTTTGAAACTGCTGCTTTAATATCTAGTTTCTGAGCCATACGAGAAAATAAGTCATTATTTTGCTTTTGCACTTACTGAAGTCCAGGATATTATCGTTTTATTTTGGGGGAAGTGTGGGTATAGATTTCTTTGGGAAGAAGTTTATTGTTAAGGAAATTAATAAGTATATCTGATCATACTGAATACTGAATGACTTATCATGCCATAGGAATTTTTTGGAAAATGATTTCTCACTTTTTCAGAGGGGGGGAAGGGAGAGAGAGAGCGAGAGCGAAGGAAGAAACACGTGCTATTATTTAGATTTCTTTGTAAAATGAAAAAGTTCTACAAATGATCTCTAAGGATTCCTCTGGGTCTAAAAGTAAATTAAATATTTACCTTTTATACATTAGCCTCTGTCTACTTTTTATATATAATAAATACTGTCTCACACACAGAATCCATTCATTTAATCTTTTATTCTGAATCCCTGAAGAGAGCAGATAATAACTTAGGCTTGTAGCAACATACATAATATGAATCAATCCTAGAAATTCATAGTTTAAAATTAAAATGTTCTTGGGCTATTAATACTTTCTATTTATGACACTGTCATAATATTTAAAAATGGGAGTGATTCATACTATTAATGAATTTGTTTTGCAAAAAGATTAATAATCCTATGGAATTTTTATGTAATGGCTTTTTTATTCATTTGACAAATACTTGATTTATATACAAGTTTTATGAAACATCTTAGTTGTGTAATAAGTAGCATATACTTTTAACTTGCAATTTTTTTTTAAAAATAACATAAGAAAATGCCCTTATCAGAAAAAGGAATGAGGCAAATAAAGTGCTGCTGGATGCTTTACAAATATTAACTCATTTGACAGTTCCTTGTAATTAGACTGAGGAGATAAAAAAGAAAAGTTGAAATGATGGCTCTTTTTTTTTTTTTTTTTTTTTTTTTTTTTTTCAACTATCAGCTTAAAAAAAAAAAAGATGCAATTTATTTTACAGACTTAAGATATTTCCTAAGTTTGCATATAAGCTGTTAACTCCTGCAAGAATAGGGTGGCCAGCATGTTGTGGTAGAAAAGGCTCTTAAGATGACAGGAACTAATAACGATGAATGTTGGAGGGGCTGTGGGAAAACTAGGACACTGATGCATTGTTGGTGGAGTTGTGAAAGAATCCAACCATTCTGGAGAGCAATCTGGAATTATGCCCCAAAAGTTATCAAAATGTGCATACCCTTTGACCCAGCAGTGCTACTACTGGGCTTATATCCCAAGGAAATACTAAAGAAGGGAAAGGGACCTGTATGTGCCAAAATGTTTGTGGCAGCCCTTTTCATAGTGGCTAGAAACTGGAAAATGAATGGATGTCCATCAATTGGAGAATGGTTGGGGAAATTATGACATATGAGTGTTATGGAATATTATTGTTCTGTAAGAAATGACCAGCAGGATGAATACGGAGAGGCTTGGAGAGCATCGACTGATGCTGAGTGAAACGAGTAGAACTAGGGGATCATTATACACTTCAATAATGATACTGTATGAGGATGTATTCTGATGGAAGTGGATATCTTCAGCATAGAGAAGAGCTAATCCAATTCCAATTGATCAATGATGGACATCCAGAAAAGGAACACTGGAAAATGAGTGTAAACTGTGAGCATTGTTTTTTTGTTTTGTTTTGTTTTGTTTCTCTTCCCAGATTATTTTTACCTTGCAAATACAATCCTTCCTTTGTAACAACAACAACAACAAAATTAGGTTCTGCACATATATATTGTAACTAAGATATACTATAAGATATTTAATATGTATGGGAGTGCCTGCCATCTAAGGGAGGGGGTGGAGGGAAGGAGGGGAAAAACTCGGAACAGAAAGGAGTACAAGGGATAATGCATATGTACTGTCAAAGAAAATGTTATAATTATAAAAATTAATTTAAAAAAAAAAGGCTCTGAATTCTCATGACCCGATTTTTAAGGCTGGTTTTGCCACTTTGTAGTCTTGTGACCCTGGCTAAGTTAAACTTTTTAAACTTCAATTTCTTATCCACAATCTGCACCACAAAGTGATATAAAAGGGTACTTTAGGATATTTTATCCAAAATAAAACATATTTGTGTATTAAAACCACTATATTCTTTCTTTTCTTCATATGGTAAGGAATATGACAATAAAATATTACTGCCATGTAAAAATTATCATATCTTGTAATGTGTAAGTTTACTTTTCACAGAAGGTATTCGTAAATCTCTAGCAAAGCCCTACTCTGCTACTATTAGTATTATATTAGCTATTGATAGCTAATACAATAGCTAATATCCTACTCATAGCTTTGAAATGGCCCTGAGTTTTCAAAGGCTGTAATAACAGATTACAAATTCTGGCAAGTTGTACCTAGCTAGAAAGGCATTTTAAGTACAGTCCCAGAAATAGACTGTGTCTGAACTCCAAGGACTAGCCTATCTTAGCATAGAAAAACTAAGCTTCAACAAATTGACCAGTAGAAAATGAGTCCTTCAGTTGTAGTACTACGTTATGAAACATAAAAATCCTATTTAGTTCCCTTTCTAGTTTTCTGCTTCTTTAGTGGCATAAGGTAGAAGAGCGTTTACAGGATGCTAAGAATTACACAGATTTACATCATTGAACGATATTAACTAACTACTAGTACATAAAATAATCAGCTCCTTGTCTAATGCCCTATTAAGTTGATTCACTACTATTTTTCTCATTTTAATGAGATGGAAAATAATTAAGCACCCACTACGTGCCAGCTTAATGCCATGAAAAAAGATCAGAGAAGTTACAGCTAAATGGAAGAATGGCTCATATCTTCTCACAATTGCAAAAAAAGAGAAAAGGTAAAGAAAAATAAAATTTCGTTTTGTTTATAAAGGGAACAAGAAACAGAATTCCATGATAATATCCCTAATTGCATTATTAATAATGATCACAGTCAAGGAGACAATCAGCATTGAAGATAGTTGTAGCTTAATGTGCCATCATATGTTGTAGAGAATGAAGAAATAGCAAGTCTATGAAGAATTTAAAGAATCATCCAAACTGAGTCAACATACATATCTTGATACTTCTTTGCTTTAGTATTTATTAAGGTAATCTTATGGAGGACACCTACCCTTCCCCAAAGAAGATTGATATATATTTGACCACAATGTCAAATAAAGTCAAATGTTATTAAAGCTTAACGTAGTGTTTGTAATGTCTTATTTTGAGAACAGATGATGATGATGTCTCTTCAGTATAGAAGCCAGGGGACTGTGTGCTTGGAGCATGTTGCCTATAAGGTCAGATATCATCAGGTGGTTGTTTTTTCTTAACAACAATTCCTTTTTACTAGGGGCTTTAAGCTCTTCAGAATGTGTGGAGGAGTGGAGGTGGTAGAGAGTATAGATTTATGTAATGTTCCTTCCAGAAATGATGATAATGTTAAAAGAAAAGCATTAACAAGACTGAATAAGAAAGTCATTGCTCAAAAGTACTTTTCTTAAAGCATGTATATTTATATGATGTTTTATCAAGCATGCATTTGAGGGCAAATATAATAGTAATAGTTCACATAATGTTTTAACATTTAAGACAAAAAACAAATCCTTATAAGTAAAGCTATCCAAAAATGGAATGAGCTGCCTCAAGAGTAGATGGATTTTCCATTACTCAAGGTTTGTTTCAAGAGACTAAATAACTAGTCATTGGGAATGATCATAGAATTATAGCTGTATTGACAGAATTTACAGATCATCTCGTTCAATTCCCTCATTTAACAGATGATGAAATTGAGACCCAGTGAAGTTAAGTATTTTCTCAAAGGTTGCCATAGGTAATAAATGATAGATTAAGTTCCAGTTTAGTTACATAAAAGGCTAAGTAGATGGCTGTGAGATTTTGATTTATTTCATCTCATCTTGGTATAGGAGGGTCAATTTGCTCTTACAGTTGAATTAATCCATGTTGACCTAGTCTATGACACTTAAATCAATACATGCCAGAATATTGATAGAAAATATATTTATTAAAATTGGAGGGTGGTGGTTAACTGGATTTTGTTGGATTGGAGCTATCCTAATTAAGGAGAATGTTCCTCACTATTTAGATAATAATAGTAACAACAATAGCAGCCACAATAATGCTTTGTTTATTTTTATTTTTGTGATTGCTTCCAGTTGGAGCAGGAAGGCAGTAGTCTTAAAAAATGTTCTAAATGTATCATGGTTTATTTCATACAGAATCTAGCAGAAACCTGTAGAGTTTGAGAAAGTGAACATGAAACACAAGATTCTGGAAAAATGAGTAAAGAATTAAATAAAAGTCCACAAAGTAGAAATTAATAGCGTTATGTGAACATTTCTAGAAAATTTTTCCTTGTGTGGAATTTTTTACCCTTTCTTTTTCTTTTTCTTTTTTCCCTTGCATTATCTCTATTTAAATTAAGGATTGAATAAATGTGATCAGAATAATTAAAACAATATTTCTGTATAATCACATATAACCACTTAATAGATTAACTAAAACTAAATGTTAGGAAAAATACAAATGTTCACAAATATCTGTAATTTTTTGATAAAATCTTTTCTAATCTTTTAGCAGAAACAATAAAAATTCACTTATTTTAAACCATTATCTTAAACATCTTGGAGATTAATGTTACTGATGAGTAAATATACTTTCCAAAATAATATTTTCAAAGGGTATCTGCTTGATGTTGGAAGATTTTTATTTTTTTTTAATTATAGCTTTTTATTGACAACATATGCATGGGTAATTTTTACAACATTGTCCCTTGCATTCACTTCTGTTCCAACTTTTCCCTTCCTTCCCTCTACCTCCTCCCCTTGGCAGGCAGTCTCTACATGTTAAACATGTTAAAGTATATCCCTAGATATAGTATATATGTGCAGATCCATACAGTTCTCTTGTTGCACAAGAGTTACCTTCTGGATTCAGAAGGTAAAAATAACCTGGAAGAAAAAAAAAATGCAAGTCCACATTCATTTCCCAATGTTCCTTCTCTGGATGTAGCTCATTGAAGACATTTTCACAGATATTTTGCAGGAAATCTAATTTTTGTATGATATATCAACAGAGAATTTTGCTTAAAATGAACCAAAAAATTGGCATATTTTGGGGTATAAGAGTTGGTAAAAAGAGCCTAAACTAATTTGAATTCTAACACTAAAATGCCCAGAAGATTTTCTCAAAAAATCATTCATCATTGTGACCAGATGGCATCCACACCATAATTTTGAAAGCACTGAAGGATGAAATTGTAGAACTTGCTGGCCAAAACATATAACTTGTTATTACACACTGCCACTGTACCAGAAAATTGTCATATTGCCAAAATGATCCCCATTTCTGGTGGGAAAAAAGTTAACCCCTAAGACCTCAAAGTATATATTTACCCTATAAAACAAGCTTTTATAATAAAGACTTATCCCCAAACACTTAAACCAGTATTAACCTATGGTTATAAGGCAGCATTGTTATAATGAAGAGTAGTCGTGTCAATTTGCTAAATGCCTTGAAGGATATAAATGCAAATATGAATAAGGGGGGTGGGGGAGGAATCCATGACTTTGATTTATTTACACTTCCAGAAGACCTTTGACAAGTTTCCAGCTGTTTTGTACTTGGATTGCCTTAACCAAAGACAGATGTTTTGTCATGGAAAGGGAACAAAAAGTAATTTATAAATGAGCATATTTTTGAATGGAAAAGAATTAAAATGTGAGAAATTCTATAGGTCAGAAGGTTACAGAATCATAAGTCATAAAGTAAGAAGAAACTTATAGTCTAACTTCCTCATATTGAAAAATGAGATTAAAGGACTTAGTCTAGCTCATTCAGGGAGTGGCCAAGGTTCTTTGACTGCAGAGCAAGTGATTGCTGTGCTGTATCATGCTGCCTACCTAAAAGGTTTCAACATGAAAGCTCACTTACTGCTCAGGAATCTATGATGGCTTTGTTTTGTCAATTCTGTCCTCCGTGGCCTGACATTGAAGAGAACTCTCATCCATTTTCATTACAACCTGCCTCTATTTCCAGCCTTATCACTTAACCATATCTGCTGAATTCCTTCCATTCCAGCTAAATAAATCATTTTCTTTACCTTTTCCTATTAACAACCTGCTAGTTTCCCTGACTGACTAAATTGTTGTAGCATTCTTAAATCTGGAATAAACTCCCCACAATGTTTTGTTCTTCAACTTCTAAATATAGCTCAGAATTGATCTCACCTTTCCTTAATGCCTTTTGTAATAAGTTCCATTAAACTAATATCACTTTTACTTTGTATTCCTTACCACTTAAATTTGTACTGTATTATATAGTAAACTTTTTCAGCATGATCAAGCAGTAAATATGTTCATCAGGTGAGCTGGTTAAAAGAGAAATAGCAAATTTCCAGTTTTCAAAGAATCAACCTATTTTTAAAATGTCCTTGTTTTATTTATTTATAAGTAATTATTGATGAATCATCATAAAATAATAGAAAACTGGCCTACAAGTCAGACCAACTTGGATTCAAGTCCTACTTTTTACATATACTGGACAGTACAGTTAATTTGCTGTGCCCCAACTAAGTCTCTAAGACTGCAAATGGCAGGGAATTTCTTTCTTTCCCCCCCCCTCCCTTTTTAAAAAATTTATTAATAGTTTTTATTTACCAGATATATGCATGGGTAATTTTACAACATTGACAATTGCTAAACCTTTTGTTCTAATTTTTCCCCTCTCCCCCAAGATGGCAGGTTGACCAATACATGTTAAATATATTAAAATATAAATTAAATACAATACATGTATACATGTCCAAACAGTTGTTTTGCTGTACAAAAAGAATCGGACTTTGAAATAGTGTACAATTAGCCTATTAAGGAAATCCAAAATGCAGGCAGACAAAAATAGAGAGATTGGGAATTCTATGTAGTGGTTCATAGTCATCTCCCAGAGTTCTTTCGATGGGTGTATCTAGTTCAGTTCATTACTGCTCTATTGGAACTGATTTGGTTCATCTCATTTTGGAGAGGGCCATATCCATCAGAATTGATCATCATATAGTCTTGTTGTTGAAGTATACAACGATCTCCTGGTTCTGCTCATTTCACTTAGCATCAGTTCATGTAAGTCTCTGTAGGCCTTTCTGAAATCATCCTGTTGGTCATTTCTTACAGAACAATAATATTCCATAACAATTCATATGCCACAATTTATTCAGCCATTCTCCAATTGATGGACATCTACTTAGTTTCCAGTTTCTGGCCACTACAAAGAGGGCTGCCACAAACATTCTTGCACATACAAGTCCCTTTCCCTTCTTTAAGGTCTCCTTGGGATATAAGCCCAGTAGTAACACTGCTGGGTCAAAAGGTATGCACAGTCAGATAACTTTTTGAGCATAGTTGCAAATTGCTCTCCAGAATGGCTGGATGTATTCACAATTCCACCAACAATGTATCAGTGTTCCTGTTTTCCCACATCCCCTCCAACATTCCCCATTTTCTTTCCCTGTCATTCTAGCCAATCTGACAGGTATGTAGTGGTATCTCAGAGTTGTCTTAATTTGCATTTCTCTGATTAATAATGACTTGGAGCATCTTTTCATATGGCTAGAAATAGTTTCAATTTCTTTATCTGAGAATTGTCTGTTCATATCCTTTGACCATTTATCAATTGGAGAAGGGCTTGATTTCTTATAAGTTAGAGTCAATTTTCTATATATTTTGGAAATAAGGCCTTTATCTGAACCTTTGACTGTAAAAATGTTTTCCCAGTTTATTGTTTCCCTTCTAATCTTATCTGCATTAGTTTTGTACAAAAACTTTTCCATTTGATATAATCAAAGTTTTCTACTTTGTGATCAGTAATGATCTCTTGTTCTTCTTTGGACATAAATTCATTCCTCTTCCACAGGTCTGAGAGGTAAACTATCCTATATTCTTCTAATTTATTTATAATCTTATTCTTTATGCCTACCTAGGTCATGAACCCATTTTGACCTGATTTTGGTGTATGGTGTTAAGTGTGGATCAATGCCTCGTTTCTGCCATATTAATTTCCAATTTTCCCAACAATTTTTGTCAAACATTGATTTCTTATCCCAAAAGCTGGGGTCCTTGGGTTTGTCAAACACTAGATTATTGAAGTTATTGATTATTTTCTCCTCTGGACCTAACCTATTCCACTCATCAGCTAGTCTATTTCTTAGCCAATACCAAATGGTTTTGTTAACCAGGCAGAGAATTTCTGATCAGCTTTGTGGAAGAAAGTACTTTGAGTTCCCATACCAATGAGATCACATCCAGATTTTTAAAATTGAAGTTAGATTTTGGTTTTCTGTAATCACTTAGTCATGGTTTCCTTATTTTTACTTACTCCAACCTATATTTCACAGTACTGCTATATCAGTTATCCTAAAATGCCATTTTCACATCAAGTCATTAGGAGTTCAGAATAGAAAATGTTTTGCTGTGTTTTGCTTGACTCTACTTATTTGTCAAGGAAGGCTTAGAGGGGTAAGTGGGACCAGCACTGTAGTATTAAAGATAGGGAGAAAGGGTAGGGAGTTGAATATTAAGATATTTTGGAAATATACAGAAGGCAAATTCAGAAAGGAATACAGTAATTAAGTTTAATATATACTTTTTTAAAAAAGTTTGTACAACATAAACATACAGTAATTTCATAGATTTTTCTCTTGTTTTTCCTCATATACTGAAATGTTAATTGATGTTGTTAAATTCATAATATAAAAGGAAAATAAGAACTCTAGCCATACCCATACTTTACCTTCACATACCGTTTATTCTTCTATGTAGACCATCTCTCTACCTGTTCTTTTTCCCCTTTTCAAATCTCTTGCTCTAGGCATAATAATCTCATCAATAGTATTATTTCTGGAAACTATGTTAATAGTTTGTCATCCCTGGGACCAAACTCTTCTTTGGATGCCATTTCTCTATATGTTGTTTTATCTGTTTTTTTGTTTGTTTTCCTATTCTTACAATATAAGCTCCTTGAAGACATGGGAAAGTCTTCTGATTTTTTATTTTATTTTTATTTTTATTTTTTTAATCTTCCCAGTGTTCAATTGCTGAATACTGAGAGGCAGTATAGCATAGTGGGTATAACACAGGACTTGAGTTGTTGTTTCAGAGTACTGTAGTCTTCATGCCTCACTTTAAATATCGCTAAAGTATTAGTTATGTGATTCTGGCATATATATGTGTGTGTGTGTATTTTATAGAACTTCTGAATTTTAGTTTCTTCCTTTGCAAAATGGGCAAAATAAATAAGGATAACAGAAATAGGATGATAGTGAAAGAAGACTGAGGAAGGGGATGAAATTGAAGATTTCCCCTCCAACCAATATCTAAGATAGAGTATCTTTTATTAAAGAAAGGAAAGAACCTTTCAGAGGGGCAGCCTGAAAATGCTCAGGATAGGATTGAGGACACAAATGTTCTGTTTAGTTAGAAGAGGCCTTCACCTCAGTTAGAGATTTGACTATCTTTTGACTCCAAGTTCATTGATTTTTCCACTTAGGCCATGCTGTTACAGCATTTCATATCCTGATGAAAACTTAAAACTTTTGTTAAGGCTTTTAGCTATAAATTTCTTTGGATACTTTTTTTCCTTCATGTAGGCCCATCCTCCAAGACTAAAGATTGCAAATCCACTGTTTTGTCCTATATAGTTTATCCATTTTCAAGTTCTCCAGGAGAAAGGTGGTCCCTAATAATGTGCTTGGAGTCTTCTGACATTGTATCTGTTAGTAGTCTCCATAATGGACACTAGTTCCCCTAAGAGCAGGAGTTCTTAAACTTTTTCTACTTACAACCTCTTTTGTCCTGGGAAAGTTTTTTACATGACCTACCGTTGTATATAGGTATATAAAATAGATATATACAAATCAAACATTATTTGATAATAAATCTCAATTTCACAACCCTCACATTGTTATGAGACCCCATATAGGCTTGTGACTCATGGTTTAAGAAGCTGGGCTCTAGAGGTCTGTTGAATTATTTCAAGGGTGCCATAGCTTAAACTCCAAGAGCTATGTGATCAGTTAATCTCTGAATAGGAAGATGGGGTTTTTTTTCTACGAAAGGGTTGATGGTCACATTTTTCAGTTGTATCTGACTTTTCTTCATGACCCCATTTGGAATTTTCTTGGCATAGATACTGGAATGGTCTGCCATTTTCTTTAGTTCATTTTACAGATAAGGAAACTGAAGCATGAGGATTAAGTGACTAGCTCAGGGTCACAGGTCTCAGACTGAATTTGAACTCAGGAAGATGTCTTCCTTTCCTTACTTTAGGCCCTGATTCCTCTTTTATCCAGTGTACCACCTTATTCTATTCAAGTAGATACTAGCAGATACCTCTTTACTCCTCCCTTTACTCCTAGCAGATACCTCTTTACTCCTCCCTTTACTCCTTACTGTCTATCCTCCCTTGTGGTGACCTAGGTGTGGGCCCTCAGGCAATTAAAACTTGCCCTTAAAAACCAAATTCTATCCACAACCTTTATATTTATTTCCCTGTCTTCCTCTGGCTATGCAAAGTCCACCCAATCTATGGGCTCGTTATTTTGAATTTGTGCTGGTAATTGGCATTTTCTTGCCCTTCACTTCCCCCAAATGGTGTTCTTTTTCTGATGGCATAACACAAGATAAGCAGGCATGAATAGGTTGGGGTTACCTTTTCTTTCTTTCAAAACTCATCCCTCTTCTGAACTTTATTTCCCCAGGGCACTAATCGTCCTCAGTCTTTTGTATTTTCTCCCTTTACATTAGCCTTGTTTCTTACTCAACAGGAATTACTCTTCAAAGTTAGTAATGATTTCTTTATTGCCAAATCTGATGTTCAGGTTGACATTCTTGATCACATTCATTTTGTAGGAAAAAAAATCTCTCTTTGGGGAGGCTTTTGGTACACTTTTGGTATTCTTCTGATACACTTCTTATTCCTTCTGCCTTTTGGCATATTCTTTCTACAATTCTTTTTTGTTGGCTTATCATTCAAATACTTCCACTTAACAATGTGAATAATGTCCTATCTGCACTTACCTCTGATAGGTTTATCTAATTCTTTAATCTATATATCCACCTTTAATCTCTTCACTTTTGGACGTCTCAGATTAGATGGTATCTCAAACTCAGCATATCTAATGTAGAACTCCCTATCTTTTCCTCTAAATTCCCTGCCTTTTCAATTTCTGTCTATTGAGCCATCACCTTTTTTATAGTTATTCAGGTTTGCAACCTTGTTAATGGTTTACGTTTTCCCTGATCCCACACAATCTTGTAATTTCTGCCTCCACAACCTCCCATTTTATCTCTGGTTTGGACTAGAAGTTTCCTCTTTTGTCATCCTGCCTCAAGGCTCTTTAGTCCATCCTCTACCTAACTACCAAAAGATTTTTCTAAAGTGGTCTTTTTGACCATGCCACTCCTCTAACTCAGTAAGTCTAGTTGTTTCCTGTTGAGTCTAGGATAAAATGTTCTTTAATCTTTGTCTCATCCTTTTAAAACTTGTTTTGTATAAACTTTAAAACATATATCATTATTTACTATGGTATTATATTATGTGATTTATAAATAATTGTAAATATATGTATATTGGGGGTTGTGTGTGTGCCCTCAAAATTTTTTTTGTGGGGTATGCAAAAAAAAATTGGGAAGCCACTAGGGATTGTCCATTAGTTATCCCTCACTCTTGCCATCTTACCAGAGTGCTCATTTTTCTGGGTGCCTTTAACTAGAATATAAAAAGAAACCCAATTCCCGAATTTTAGACCATTTCCTGGGTAAGATAGTTTTATGAGGCCTAGCCTTGTTATAAAATTAATTTAAATTGTGGCAAAAACATTTGCTTTCATATGCTAATTAGTAAAAACCTATTTATAATAATAAAACTATAAAAAAGTATTTTGGACTGCACTGTGAGGCACAGAAAGAAGTAGGTGTTTTTTGGCATAGGTTGGTGTGGGTAACACTCATTTATTTATGCCATTTTGCAGATGTGTATATATTAAATCATAGAATATCATAAATTTGTGCTTGCAGAACACAGGAGTCATTAGATACTGTATCTTAGTTTGCTAATAAGCTTTACCAAATAAGAATTGTTTATGGTCTTAGGTTTTAGATTTCCTGTAGATGTGGTTACTTGAAAGGAATGTTAGGAATATTTTTCTAATCAGTTTTGTATTTTAAAAATGAGGAGTAAAACCTTAATTGAAATATCTAATCATTATCTATTAGATAATGATATAGATGGCCTTAAGAGAAAAAACTGCTAGATTAAAAAAAACCCAAGTTTTCCCTTAATCCTAAATTGTTTTCATTCATCATTTAAGTTATTCTTGGGTTTTCTCCTGCTTTAAAGCAGGATAATTTAATTTATACTGAGTATGCTTTGAATGATGCAGTATAATTAATTTATGGTGGTGTCTCTTGTCTCCTATTATCCCTACAGAGTGACTAGCAGCCTCTCTAAGCCTTAATTTTACCCATCTGTAAAATAAAAGGTTAGGCTAGATTCTATGGTTCACAGCTTTTACTTTTCTTATTAGATCAGAAAGGTTGGCATTATTTTGTTTTTGCACAATCTTGCTCTTTTCACATTTTACTAGTTATATGAGGAAGAAATCAACAAATGAGGATAGAGACAAATATAGTTTTCTCTATACAGTTACTGCTTTGAGAAATTTGTTGAGCAAGTTAAAAGACTTGTTTGTAAGAAACTTCGTAATTATCTTTTCCTTAGATGATTTTTTTTTCAGCCTTTTTACTTATTTAAAGCTTCTTTATTTTGGGAGTTATATGAAATGAAATTTATTATTAGCTATCACTTTACTTACAAGATAAGGTATAGTTTTTTTTCTTTTTGAATGAAAGTCTTTGCTGGCCAGGTATGCTCTGTATCTTTCAAATTGTCATTATTTTAATTTGCGATTAGTACAGTCCTATTTTAAAATTATGTCTGTTTGCAAATAGACAAGCATTATTTCTGGTTAGATTTTTTTAAATTTTTATTTATTTGGAAAAACAGAAAAGGAATACAAAACAAAATAAATCAAAACAAAAGAGAACATTGGCATGTGCCCAGCAGGACATCATGGAGTATTCAAAATATATAACAACAAATTACCAGATCAAGAAAGTATATATATTAGTAGAAGAAATTATATTCATGAATGGCCATTTTTTTCTTTACCATGTAAATTGTTTTTTGGTTCTCTGTTGAACACCTTATTTACTTTATTTTCCTCCCCTTTCATCCTCCTCCCCCCACCCTAAGCAGCAATAGTTAAGAAAAGATATATTTATATATACATATGTAGATATATACATACATACATACATTCCACATATACGCATATCTTTCCTATCCCTGCTGACTCTTAAATTCTGTTCTATAACTTGTCTTGTTATTACTTAATCTCCCCCCACCAAGGATCCCTCCCTTGTCTTCTTCCTTCACCCTTTACTTCTCCATTTGCCCATCGCTCCCCCCTTATTTTTTTTTAATAGATTTTGGAGGGAGATATACCCTTCATGATATATATGTAGCGTTACCTATTGAACCCATTCCCAATGTGAACAGGTTTTCAGAGCTATGAGCCCTCCTCCCCCCTCTGATGCCTCTGTGTCCCTCTTGTCATTTTATGACATGATTACTATTTTTACCTTTTCTCTCTGCCCCAATCTTTCTTTTGAGCTTACTCTATTGTTGATGTGAATCTTAAGCATATAGTATATACTTCCCTTAAAAAAAAACAACACAATTTGTCCATGTTGAGTTCCTTAAAATTGATCTTTGATTTTGGCTTTTATGTGTTAAATTTTCTGTAAAATTCTTCTTTGGTTGATAGAAAGTCCTGAAAATCTGTAAATTCATTGAAGTTCCTTTTTTTCTCATTCAGGATTATATATAATTTTGCTATATATATATTTGGCCTCAGTCTAGTTCTTTTGATTGTCAAGAGTTATGATTCCAGGACCTGCAGTCTTTTTTGTAATTGCTGATAACTCTTGCATAATTTTAAGTGTAGCTCCAGCATATTTGAATTTTTTTTCTTATGTCAAGGTTCTCTTCTTTGGTCACAACTTTCTGGCAGTCCAATTATTCTTATGCTTTCTCTTCTTGATCTGTCCTCCAGATCTATCATTTTTCTTATAAGATGTTTCTCACTCTGTTCTGTTTCCTCATTCTTTATAATGCTTTATTTTAGTCTCATACCTTCACTGGCTTCCTCCTGCCCAATTCTAATTTTCAAAGATTTTTATCTTTGAGATTCCGTACACCTCCTTTTCTAGTTGGTTTTTATAACCATCCTCTTGTTTTTCTTAGATGGTTTTTATTTTATTCTATTTATTTATTTTAGTTTTTTCTCAATGTGTCTCATTTGATTTTTATTTTTTTATTTTATTTTATTTTTTAATTTTTATTTATTTATTTATTGAGTTTACAAATTCTCTCTGGGCAGGGAGGCATTTCATGTTACTCTTTGGGATAAAAGCTTTTTTTCCCTAATTGTGGAGTATGGGGATAGTGCC
The DNA here is from genome assembly GCF_048593235.1 of Sminthopsis crassicaudata. NCBI lineage: Eukaryota > Metazoa > Chordata > Mammalia > Dasyuromorphia > Dasyuridae > Sminthopsis > Sminthopsis crassicaudata. The sequence continues at coordinate 247,725,395 of NC_133619.1, forward strand.
TCAAGCTTCCCTTCAGCTTTCCCCTCTAACCAGGAACCCCAGACCAAGAGCTCTCTCCACAGCTACTGCCAGTGGCTGCCCTGTTGCTTCTGTACTCACTCACGTGGGTGCTGGTTCCTTTTTGCCTGGTGTCCTGTCTCAGCAGCACTACTGGGTCTGGCCTTCCCAATCAGCCCAGGTTCACTGTCTTCCTAGGTTCAAAGTTTCTCTGGTTCCTGCTGAGGCTGAAGCCAGACCCAGTTAATTAGAAAGGTCCCCATTTAGTGTTTCAGCCCAGCTAGCCTGGCTAACTCTCTGCTCAGGTCTTTCTTCTGATCTTCTCTGATTGTGTTAGGAGGACCCTGTTCTGCCTCAGGTCTCTGTTCTTCTAAGGCACAAATTGATTCTACTTGTGGCAGAAATTAGGAGAGCTTAAAATTTACCAACATACTTCCCATTATCCTTCCAAGAATCTTCCCTAATTTTTTTTTTAATTTGAATTTTCATTTTCCAAGCCCACTGAGAAGATAAGAAAAAGAAAAGCCACTACGAATATATAATTAGGGAAAGCAAACTCCTCTGTTAGACATGCCAAAAATGTCTTACTCTGTACTGTCCATTATTTTTCTTTCTAAAGGTGGATTGCCTGTTCCATCAAAGTTCCTAAATCTTCGGAGTTGTTTTGTAATCTTACTATTATTGTATAAATTGTTCTTCTGTTTCTGCTTAATTTATATTATATCGGTTCATAGAAGTCCTTAGCAGATTTCTCTGAAGCCATCCCTTTTATCTTTTGTAGCACGATCCTATTCCATCACATTCATGTCTCAAATTGATAGATACCGTCTCAGATTTCAATTCTTTGGTACCACAAATAGCTACTATAAATGGTTTTTATCATATAGCTATACCAGCTAATATCCATAAATATTATTTTTTATTTATTTTTTTTTTTTTGTGTGTGTGTGGCACATCTGGCCACAAGGATAAACTATTGCAAATGGACAAGTGTTTTTATTTTTTTATTTTTATGAACTCTAACCATTATAGGAAATAGAGAATAAAGGAAATTTAGAACATATTTGAAACAACCAAATTTGAAGTATTAGAATTTGTGGAATCTTTGAATAGTTTAACCATATTTTTTCCCTCAATAGTATTTTATTTTTCCAAATACATATAAAGATAATTTTTTCATCATTCATTTTTATAAGGACTTAGTGTTCCTGACTTTTCTTCCTTCTCTCCTCCCCAGAATAAAGCAATCTGATATGTTAAAACATGTGCAGTCCTTTTAAACATTTTCATTTTATCATGTTGTGCAAGAAAAATCAGACCTAAAGGGGGAAAAAACATGAAAAAGAAAAAAGCAAAGTGAAAAATACTATGCTTCAATCCACATTTAGTCTCTGTAGTTCTCTCCCTGTGGATGGCATTTTTCAATCCATGTCTTTTGGAATTATCTTAGATTACTGCATTGCTGAGAACAAGTCCATTACAGCTGATCATCAGATAGTCTTGCTTTGTTACTGTGTATAATGTTCTCCTGTTAAAGATAAATTTTAAAAATAATTCATAATGATGATTTAGGTAGCATATTTAAGGCTTTGTATATTTTCATTCAATAGCAGCAACAGCCAGAATTACAACTTTAGCTTTGTAACTACCCTGATTAGGCAATTTAAGCAATAATAGGACATATAGTATTCCTCTTACTGAATTTTATGTACAATAAATGTGTAGTGATAATTTTGTTTTAAAACATATAGTGAAGATAAAGATCAATGATTTACTGGTTCAAAAACTTAAATAAGGCATGTTTTTGTATTATAGGTCAGGATTCTGTAAGAGCCTGATTTTAGAGTTCACAAGATCACCTGAAGTACTAGAGAAATATGGTATGTTTGTATTTTTTTAATATATTCATATAAAAATAATGTATTAATATCAGCTCTTGACTGCACTTGCATCAGAATTTGAAAATTGTCACAGTCATAATGGGACATAGAAAAATATTTATTAAACCTATTTGGGATACAGTAGGGGAGGAAGAGAGCTGTTTCTTTAATTAAAACATAAATATCTATAAAATGAGGAGGGAAATGTAACAGGTAATTGTCAGTAATGTCCAAGTATTTACTCTTTAACAAATTACTTTTATCTGTCAGTTTAATGTATAAGATAATTCAGACTGAGTAATACTTGAAACTTATAAATCTAAAATGTTGTCTTTTTGGTACCATTCAGTGGATCTTGATATGTACATGAGTAAAGACTAGAAAGGAATATATTACTTCTCAAGTGTTCATGTCCCTAGAAAATGTAAGGCTACAAGGAGCCCTTAAAAATCCTTAGAGTTTTGATTGAGAGATTTTCTTTTGTCTTCAGCTGCTGTTGAAGTAAAAACCCTAATGCAATTTCGAGATCAGCAATGATAAGAAACTTACAAACAAACCTTTTTTCTGTTTATAAATATCTATTTTTTTACCTGAGTAGGTACATTAGATTTGATTGGAAATTTCCTTCTAGCTGTAAATCTGTAATAATTCTTAGATTTCTTGGAGGCCTAGAAATGTTCTTTTGATTTATTAGGTAATTGTAGTCTACAAGTTTTACATTCAGAATTCAGAACTTTCTTGAAATATTAATGGTACCATTTTTTTCCCATTATATTTTGTGAGTGAGGTATCGTATCATTTTACCTTAAAGCCCATACCTTAAACTTCTATCAAACACGGCTAGGTGTCAGTTCCAGTTGGCTAGAGGTGTTGGCTCTTTCTAGAGCGGTTTCTCATAGGCCTGCTGTAGTTTAGTGGGACAAAGTGAAACTAGCAAAACCGTTAGGGTATGTTATTATTTTGGACTTAACATATACTGTCTGAACTAGTATGAGGATTCCTGTTAGTTGTGAGTTATCCTGTGAAATCACTGAAAGATTACTAGTAGGGCCAGCTGTGGTACAGTGAACACTTTTGGGAGATGTCTTTGGGGAAGGGTATGTGTACACATAGTTTTATCTTGATGTCTCTTAGGAAAATTTTTTAGCTTTTGGACATAGTTTCATAAAGAATTAGGTATCCTTTTGCAGTATCTTAAAGAATTTTTTTTTTTTTAATTTTTTTTGTTTTTTTTTGTGAAGCAATTGGAGTTAAATGATTTGCCCAAGGTCACAGAGCTAGTAAGTGTTATAAGTTTCTGAGGCTGGATTTGACTTCTGCCATCTAGCTGTGCCCTCCTAAGGAATTTTGCTACATTTGTTCAACTCATAAAGTAATCCAAGATAGTCTTTAATGGCCCTAAAGAGTGTGTCTTCAGTATTCATTTATATTTTTATACTGTTCTATCAAATATATGCCCAATTATTGACTTTTTTTCAAAATTTCAATGTTCGGGGCAGCTAGGTGGCGCAGTGGCTAGAGCACCAACCTTGAATTCAGGAGGACCCAAGTTCAAATCAGATCTTAGACACTTTTAACACCTCTTAGCTGTGTGACCCTGAGCAAGTCACTTAACCCCAGCCTCAAAAAAAAAAAAAAAAAAAATTCAATGTTCATGATGGTCTCATTAAGCTCCTATTATAAGTTTTATATCTTATCTCCCGAACTCTTAACCTCTGTTTGTATATGTGGGCTATAAGCAAAGTATAAACTGACAAGCTTAAAAGTTTTAAAAACCATAGCTTGAATTATCACCTTTATACATTTATATTCTGAATCTTTCTCTCTCTCTCACCTCCCCAAAATTCTAGGTTCATATTTTCAACTGACTTTCATATATATCCCACCCCACTTCACTCAACATGTTCCAAACTTAACTCGGTATCTTTTCCCTACAACTTGCCATTTCCTCTAATTTGCTTCTTTTTGTTGGCAGTACCATTGTTCTTCTAGTTATAGGCTCATAACCAGAATCACTGGAGTCATTATTAAACATTGCTTCTCTTTTACCTCTGAATATCCATTCTCATTAGTTGCTAAGTCTTATCAGTTCACATTCTTTACCTTATTTCCCATCCTACTGAGGATAAGTAAATTCAAGCCCTCATTTCTTACTTGAACTATTGTATATCCCTTTCAGCAGTCCTTTCCTTCCATCTGTCCTTCACCTAATAATATTATTCTTTTCACTTATTGCACTAAAAAAAATACCTTTTCATTGAGTACTGAGAACTTGAACCTTCCTTTCTTTATATTCAAGACCTGTTAGTATGACTTCAATACACTTTTTCCAACCATATCTTATATTAGTCTTCCTGAATGTACACTATTTTAGACAAACTAAACTGTTCTCTTGTTTCCTATTCAGTTCCTGCTTTCTCTGATCTCTATACCTATGCATATGGCTTTTCCCACTAGAATGGATTCCCCCTCTCCTCAAAAGCCTTCTCCCTTCCTTTGAAGCCCCACTCAGTTGCTAACTCTTCCAGTAAGTTTTATCTCCAATATTCTTGAGCTAAAAATGTTCTTTCTATCCTCACATATCTCTTAGTATTCTACCTGAATCCCTCTCCCTTGCACTTGTTAGCTTATCATGCTGGTTTTTTATAGTTATTTATTTACTTCCACCATCACAACTCCTAACCTTACCACCAACATCCTTGGTTTCCCTTCTCCCTTCCACTCAAGTGGAATGTTTTTGAAATCGGGATTTTTGTTATTAATAACAACCTTCTCTCTTTGTGTCTATTACAGTGCCTTACTTAATAGAGATGTAATAAATCATTTTTTTTTCTAAATGAAGATTATAATGGTATGCTCTTAAATTTAGAAGTTGACAAAAGTTTTAAAGAGGAGTGCTCTGAACATTGGACTGAAATGCTAACTTTGAGGAATTCTAACTGAAAGTTTGTTTTTATTAGAGTTATTAAGCCTACGCTCAGCTCAAGTTAGCAACTAGACTGGTGTGACAACCTGTTTTTAATCAGTGACTCAAAGCTGTGATCACCTCGATGTCACCGAATGGCCACAGCTTGTAAAAGGTAACTTTGAATGTTATTTCATGGTCTTTGGTGGGCTATCATCTTATAAAGTAAGATTATGCAATTGCTATTGGTAGTTATACAAATAAAATGTAAAATTGGTAGAGATAAAATCAAGAATGTTGGGCATGCTTTTTCATGTCTCTCCAAAAATTATCATTACCTCTTTCCCATTTAAAAATGTCAGTAATAGTCATTATTACCATAAGTCTATATGGATAAATGACAGAGCAGAGTATTTTGGTAGGGAAATGATTCCAGGTTTATGTCTATGTAAACATTTATTTCTGAACTTTATGGAAAATAATCAGAAGATTTATTTATTAGAAGTTTAAACTTTAAAATGTGTCTTTTCCTTGGTAACCTTTTTATTAAAACACTATCTTAGCAGATTTTATAGCTTTAGTAAAATCAGTGTACTTTTCTCTCCTAGAGAGTTACAGTGGAGGTAAAAGGAGTGGTTTGCAGAATGGAGAAGCTGTACCCAGTACTACTGGAAGTGAGCCACCATATGAATTTGCTAGCTCATGCTGCAGTTTTCAGATTAATGAGTGTCTTGTGATCACATTTTCTGCAATCCAAATCAAGACTGAAAGTTATATGAGCATTTGTTCTGAGATTTTTTTATTTCTAAAATAATTTACTTTTTGTTAAATTTTTAAAATGAAAATCTCAATAAGAGAGTGTCCCTAAAATAATTTTTTCCTTTAGTTATATTTTCTGTTTGGTTAAATAATTTCCTTGTACTCCTTAAAAATCATACTTTATATGAAAGGATAACTAGCTTCTATTGAACAAATGATTGAAAATTATTTAATATCGTTGCAAAGTACTTGATACTCCAGTTTTTGAAAGTTGGACCTGACTTGGTATCTTGCTAGTTTTGTCTCCTGTTCTCTCACTATTGGGTTAAAAAAGCAATTTATAAAATGTATTGTAAGCTGGGCTACTAGAAACTTGATATATAATTGACTCAAAACATTTGCTTAAATTTTTACAAGGAAAATATTTCTATTTGTTCTATGGATACTGTTATCTTTTAGTTAAAAACAATCATATCTATAAAATTGACTAGAAGGATATATAAGATAACCATTTAGATTGAAGATTTAAATTAAACTCATTAATCTGTCTTTCATTCTTAGTTATCTTATTTCCCCCATCCAGATTGATTTTAAATTACTCACTTATAAATGGTTTTAAGTAATTGACTTTGATTTGATAAATTAGTCAAATGATCAGTTTCCAAGACCAAGTTAAACCTGGTAGTTTTATTTAGATAATAGTCACCCTTTTCCTCTGTGGAGCCAACAGAAATGGGAAAAGCTGTACATTAAAGCTAGATTGGAATGTTTTTGTTATATGGTAATTGACATAGCTTCCATCCTCTTCTGGAAGAGTCTCACATTTCTGCAGCACTTATATATCTTTGCTTCTAAGACTTGGATTTGTTCCCCTCCTTGCTTGTGTCTTATCTTTATACCTTTGCAGTTCCCCTCCCCCCTTTCTATGTTCTCTCTGGATCCCCCCCTTTTCCTTTATTCCTTTATCTTTCCTGTTAATTTTGAAAGTTTTGCTGCCTAAGTGTTTGAAAGCTTCTAATCTGCCTCTCTTCCCTTAGTGCCAGCAGGTTTATTTTTTGTTTTGCAAGCCTGCTCTGCCTCCTTACAATATGACATCTGATGCTGGAGGGTCGCACTTTCAAAAATGAGTCAGCTGGTACATGGGGTTATCATCAGTTTTTAGCACTTCTGTCTGGGAGATACAAGTTTGGAAGCAATCTTGGGGTTCTTACCCACAAGGCTGGTGGAGACCAGGTGTGTCACGAAGGTGATTTGCTTGCTCCCTGGGGGAGAGGGTGGAGTGAAATTTTCTCATATGTGTCACAGCTAAGTCACTGCCACCTCCAGCAGGCTATCAGTTTAGTTCTCAAAGTGATTTTCAATGAAACTTACAATTTAAATGTTGCTGTATGTAGAGATTCAGGAATGTGAGCAGGGACCTTATTTATGCGTTCTTGCTCTTAGCAATGATATGAACAAACAAGGGAAAACAAAAGTTTTGAAAGTCAACTAAAGATTTACATCTTTACATTAAAGATTACATTTTTAAAGTAGTTTTAAGAACAGTAGAAAACAGAATTATCCTTTTTTTTTTTTTTCTGGTGGCTCTGATTTTAAGATTCTTCTGATGTCTTTAAAATTTTGAAGTTCAAATCCTCATTTTCTGGTTAATTCCTAGGTCAAGACTTGATGTCCTTTTGAAAACTTAGTCTTTAAGAAAAATTTTTTTTTGAGTTTGCAAGTATTGAAAATAATGTTTAGATTATACCTACTATAACATGGTTTAAAACTGCTAATAAAATGAATACACTTACTGTAACTCAGTCTGGTTTCTAATAGCCACATATAGGATAAGAGATTCATGCACCCTAGAAATGAAATAGAAAGGATTGGATTAGTACACTTGACTTCCTGAGTATATTTATATAAAATAAAGATATATAGCTTCTATTGGATAAACAAAATACCACAAAACCACTGGTTGGCGATTTTTATATCAATGGGCAATTCTCAGTTTTCTGCAGCAAAGGTTTAATATAAGGTTTAGTTTTCTCTTCCATTCAAGTTTATTTCTGACCAATATTATCTGCAGCACCACTAGTTAGTATGTGTACAAGGAAACCAAAGTAATGTCAATATTGAATGGTCAAACTGTTATTGGCTGATAACTTACCATGTCATCTGGAATTCCTTTTAATACTGACTTGCATTTTTGGATTATGCATAAGTAAATCATTCTGTAAGAGTTAGTAGTCAAGGTTTGACCATAGCAAACTGCAGTTGAGAATTTTTTAGTGAAAATTTTTATTCCTCCTGCACAATTTTGATTTCTTAGATTTTGATTCTTTATACTGCCAACATAGGATTCTGTATACCCTTCTCAGGAAGATAATACATAATAGCTTTTATTAAGTAAAGTACATTTTAAAAAATCCATAGGGTTCAACCTTTTATTTGTTTTTCCCATACGTCTTGAGTTTTTTCAGTATGTGTTAGAAATTTGAAAATTTTGCCTAGTAATATGTTGTGACCTAAAGTGTTTAATGTATTATCAAACTTATTTTAGAGAAATATCTTCCAATGTAATTACATGTAGTTATTATCTAAAGTAGTATGTTTTATTTAATATTTTTCACTTACATCTTATAGATCACCAGGAGAACCTCACTCTGACGACATTGAAGCTAGCCGAATGTAAGTAAAATTGGTGGAAATTATTTTGGAAACTTGTAATTAGTTTACTTTTATACAGACAATATCAAATAACTATCAGATTTTTAAAATAAAATATAAAATTTATATTTTCAGAATTAATTAACTTAAATGAGATCTTAAAAGAGCCCTGAGTAGAAACATGCTTACCTATTTTGAACTTCTTGGCTCCAACTGCTAGTCATTAAGTTTCTTCAAGTCTTCTTATAGATGTTAGCATATCCCTAGAGCTTTCCACTTTTTCATACTTAGAGATAGTAGCAGTTTTGATAATATTTAATTCCTCTGTGGCCTGAACATTTCATTGTCTCTTCAGCCTCCTACTTTTATGATGGAAGGGAGAAATGCAGAAATGTTGAAGTGTAGTTCTAGCTCTTCACATCTCTCTTCCAGCTTTTCAGTCCCACTTCCACTTTAGAAACTCTGACAGCTATTCAGTGGGGTAGGTAGGCAAATTTTTTTATTCAATACAGGTGTACTATGTCCTACCAGAACCGAATACCTGTTTATGAAAATCTAAACTCATAAAATAAATAATTAAAGGGGGAATAATCATATCAGAAAAAATAATTCTTGACTATATAAAAAGAATTTACCACAGAGTTCAATTATTATAACTAACAACAGTGATTGTGCTATCTTACATTTGAGTAGTGCTTTATAGTAGTCAAAGCACTTTGATTTATATCGTAGCTTTCAAGTAATGAGCTTCTTGAGTATAATATGATTTGAGTTATATCCTTTTTCTAGGAACACAACTACTATGTAAAGTGAGATAATTACTGTTATAGTAGTATGTAATATTGTTTATTTCTTGGGGGGAGAAAACCTTTCAAAATCATAGAATATAAAATTTGAAATCTAGATGGGACCTTAGAGATCATTTAATCTAACTCCTCTTCCCATTCCCTTACCTCCTCATTTTATCATCAAGAAAAATGAGGTCTACTAAAGTTAAGTGAAATATCTATAAAGCCCTAGCTGCTGAAATACTCACTCCAGGACTAAAATTGAGCCTGACTTCTGGTCCTGTGTTCATTGCATTTTTATTATGACAGAATTGACTTTAAACACAGCAGGGGATATACTATTCTTTTTTTATAAGTGTTCAAAATCTAAACCCCATCAAATTGCTTAACTTTTAAAAAAAATTCTTTGTCAAATAAAATTTTTTCTTTGGTCTCTGCAGAAAGTTTAAGAGTTTTTTGCTTGTTCTTTTCTTCCTCATAAGCTTAAACAAGCTTTCTTCTGGCAACATAGCTTTAAATATATCCTGAAAAGTATATGAGCACATGTAAAATGTGCCTTGAAACTGGGAGAATCGTGCTTCAGGTAGGTGTTGGACTAGATGATTTCTAAGGTCCCTCCAATATTAAGATTAAGCAATTTACTTAATGTTTCATTTGAATGCTTAGCATGGCTATTTGAGTATGTGCTTTATTTTTCTCATATATTGCTTTTCTCGGTTATTAAATTTGTTCAAAACATTTTTTAGCTTCTGTCATTTTTTCACTCCCATTAAAAAATGTAGGAAGAAAAAATTTCCAAGATTAAATTATGTAAGTGCTGGGTGAACACTAATAGTTTAAGAGTCTTGCAATTAATTGGCTGTTCCTTTCTGTCCATCTAGACATTGTAAAATTTTGGGTGCCATTATTTTTCATCTGTGGTTTTATCTCATACCTTCAGTGATTATTATAGATCAAAGAACATTCTTAGATTACCAGTTTCCTGAAACAAAAAGGAGTATTACATGTTTTCTGAGACCTTTACAGTGCTTCCTAATACCATATTCTGAATTTTAGCTAGTGTTTTTTTCATATCCTATCTATTAGTGTTTCCAACTCCTAGTAGAGCTGGTTAGCTGATCCTTTTAAGGTGAAAATAAAAACTAGTCTTGTGTCAAATGGAGGATGAGATACATACAGTTACCACATTTGTAAAATGAAGATGATAAACTAGATAATTTCAGTCTGTTTCTAACTATTATTATCTATAATTCCTCATGTAGAAGAGAAACCTGTGCTTGGTCCTTGCAAAATTAGGATCATTGTGTATGATTTTTTAAATTGCAGATTTTGGTTTAGTAAGAAGAAAGAAAAACAACTTGCTAACATCACAACACCAAAAAAAAAAAAAAAAAAAATTTGGGGATGGGCAGGCAGTTGGGCTTAAGTGATTTGGCCCTTGTCACACAGCCAGGAAGTATTAAATGTCCAAGGCCAGATCTGACCCGAGATCCTCCTGATTTCAGGGCCAGAACTCTATCTACTGCACCACCTAACTTCCCAGAATTCCCAGAATTCAAAAATTTAAAGACTTATTTTGAGATTGCTTTGTGGGTAAATTCCCACCAGTAGGGGTTATCACACAGAGTCTGAATGGTGACTTGTTAGGGCTACTTTCAAATGAGATGTCTATGTCATCTGAGGCCTGAGCCATTTAATTTCTGAGTTCCACTTGAATTCCAGGAATCTGTAATTCTAGAATTAAATTATAATAATGCTCTTTACTTTGAAAACTGAGGAAATGTTTAATAAGCATCTTATTTATTAAATGTTTATTTTGTACAAGGTATTGACCTAAGTGCTGAGATAAATTGAAATACAGCATGATTCTGGCCTTGATGTAACATTATATCTAGAAAGAGGGTTAATAGCACTTTACTTAAATATATAATATTATGTAATAATAGTAACATATAATAGAACAAAATAAGAATATAAGGCAGGTAAAGTGGATTTGATGTTGAAGAAAATATTTCTAATTGGGATGATTAGTGAAAGTTTAATGAGGGAAAAGGCATTTAAGAAAAGATTTGAAAGATAGGTATGATCTTAACAGAGGTGGGGATTAACATGAACAAAGACATGAAGGATAGATTTGTGAAGGAATAAGAAATACCCTGGTTTATTTGTATTATAGCATATATCAATCACTCAGTTATATATTTGGCACATGTCAAGAATATTGTAGCTACTGTGAGGTTCTATAGATTAAAAAAAAGACCAAAAAATTTTTTCCATCCTCAGGGAGTTTGCTTTTCATCATGGGAGATGATACGTATTTAAAAAAAAAAAAAAAAAAATAGCATAGTTATAAGATAGTTAATAAAAAGAAGGACCAGGATCAGCAAAGGCAATGTTTGGCCTAAGCTTGGAAGGAGTCAGAGATATAGATAAGAAAGAATGCACCCCATCTTGCCAAAAGTCACAGAGAGGAGAATATTTTGAAGAACAACAACAAGCACGCTTTGAGTAGATGTGTGAAGGAGAGTAAAAAAAAAAAAAAGAAGTTGGAGCCCAGTAGTAAAGAGCATTAAATGCTAAGTGGAGAGGTTTTTATTTGATCCTAAAGATGTTAAGTCACTGGGTTTGAGTGATGGAATGACATGGTCTGAGTTTGTGTTTTAGCAGTATTATGCTGCAAGTTATTTAGAGGTAGATTGGAGAGAGGGAGAATCTTGACACATGAAGATACATGAAGGAAAACAGGATGAGATTCTTGAAATGATATAGAGGATAGTCTTAATATGAAGTGAGACTTATGCGGTAAGGATTTATTGAAATATTTTGATCAGAAGAATGAAATGATCAGGTCTTGGTGTAACTAATATTAATCTAACAAATTGAATGGTTACTAAGACTGCTTTCAATGGAATGCATATGTCACCTGGGGACATTTGATTTTTGAAGTTTCATTTGAATTCATAGGAATCTGTGAGTCTAGGTTTAATAACAATAATGCTCTTTAGCTTGGAAAGAGGCAGACTTTTCAGGAATCTCAGTAGAGCAGAAATTTGGTAATAAAAGTTTCTGCCATCGTGATGTTAAAATTGAAGGGGACATATTTGAGAAAGATTCAGATAGCTTTTAGTGTAGTAGGTGGGCAATATACATACTTTTCCAGTTTCTTAAATCAATTTCTAAAATTGAAAGTGAGAGCAAAGTCTAGTAATGGTGAGGCATAATATAGCAAATCACTGTCAGAGTTGTTACTAGACTATATCTTAGAAACTCCTACTTAGAATCCCTGAATCATTCATTCAGAGTTTCATTTATTATAGATTTCAGCAGTCTTAGTCAATGAAATCACAGTATTCTTTCTATAATTATGGATATATAGTAATGACCCTAACTGTTTTTAAAAGGTAATCCTTCCCCACAGATATTTACTTGCTCTAGAGTATTCATGTGTATCATTACTTTAGGTCATTTTTGTAGTTCAGGAAAGATTTTATTTATATATGTGTGTTGTGTGTCAAATTTAAAATGCATCAAGGAAACCAGGTTTTTGTTATAATAATTAAACATTCAGATTTCTTAATATTTGCTGTATAAAATGATTCTCTTCTAAATGCCATGGAAAACTCAAACTATTTAGAGTCATGCCTTTAGCTAAAAAGAAATAAATGTTGAGATATATTACTCATTTGTGAAATCTTGATATATAACGTTTTTATGACTTTGCTAAATATAAACATTTACATTTATAACTTTGTTAGTTATTTGAAGATTCTTTAAAGTATTTTATCACCCCAGAACTAACATTTTATGAAAAGCATGAGAAGTATCCTATGCTTAATAATTGATTTCAATTCCACAAACATTTATTGAGCACCTACTGTTGCAACATTCTTCGGAAATATGTGCTAAAAATACAAAGACAAAAAAGCTGAGATTATGGTCATTATCATCGTCATCATAGCTAGAATATACATAGAGCTTTTAAGGTTTGCAGAATGCTTTACAAATATCTTATTTTGTTCTCCCAACCATCCTTGGAGATGGGTGCCATTATTTTCCCATTTTACATATGAAGAAACTGAGGTTGAAAGCAATTTAGTGATTTGTTCTGGGTCACATGTAGTAGGATCTAATGCAACATTGAGCTCAGGTCTTCCTCTCTTCAGGTTAAACATTCTTGTACCACCTAGCATCACTAGAGAACACAACTTTTATTTATTTATTTGTATGTATGTCAGTAAGTTAATACAAGGTGATTTGAAGAGGGCCCAAGCAGAAATAAATATCTAGGGTGATCTATAAAGGCTTCACACACAAATGAACCTTGACTAAAGTTGGGAAGATTCAAAGGAGGGCATTCTAAACGTGAAGTGCAGAGTGGATTAGGAGGGACTGCCTAGAAGAACTTTTAACACTTCAGTCAAGCTGTTTTTAAGCTTCTGGTAATTTTCTTTTTAATTTCAGTTTTTGAGTTGTTAATCCAAAGTAATTTGGCTTAATAAGTTTCATAACTGACTGTCTGTATTTTGGTAACATAAGAATTTGCATATTTATTTTGCTTCATGAAAGGAATTCCCTTAATCTAGGGAAAAATTAATGCTTGTGGACAAGAAGGTAACCTAACACAAGGTTCCACTTCTCATTGATATAGTATTGCATAAATTCTTTTTTTGATAACTTTTTTTTTTTTTTTTTTTGCTATATCTGTAGCCCAAGGGGAAGATTTCTATAATATGGAAGAAAATTAACCTAATTGTTTTTAACCCTTTAAAATCGGTAATGCCAGTAAAATGGCATTACTACAGCCATAGTAATATGGCTTCATTGGCTTGTTTAAAGTATTGAGCATTTCTAAGAGGTTATATATAATCAAAGTTTCTTGAAGTCAGGGACCATTCCTTTTTTTCTTTGAATTTCTGGCACCTTGTACAATACCTGGCCCACAGTACACAGAAATGCCTGTAAATTGATTGGATGTCACTACAAAAACACATTGCTGGACCAAATGACGTACATGTGTGGTTTTTCCATGTTGAATGAATGTTGGTATTCTTAATTAGCATAATTATCAATATGACTCTCCATGGTATAAAAGCTTTCTACATTTAACAGAATATAGAAAAGAAAGTAACAGAAATACAAAAGTGATCTAAGCAAAAGTCCTAGAAAATAGGAGTAATAATACCTTTCTTCTCTAATAGAGAATAGTAGAGACATATTACAAAGAGAAGTCATTCGTTTCTATAAGATTATAATTAGCTTTAGGTATATGGCTTATGCCATATTTGCAAGGCTTAATAATTACAATCCCATATTATAATACTTATATGTTATTAATGTTTCTAACACGTTTAAATATTAAATAAATAGTAAAAGATGTGATAATTATGAAGACATGTACATTTGTAGCAATGCTAAGTGGGCAGGAAGAGATTTCTGAAGTTAACATAGATTTTTGAATAGGCAGGTGTGGTATAATTTTATACCTAGTCATTTTGCATGGTTTTCTTTTAAACAAAATTAATAGAAAATAACACAGTTTTTTAATTTTTTTTTTAACCTGGTGAAATCTTTTCATGTTTAGTAGTTTAATTATTATATAATGGGAACAGTGAAAAGTAATCTTTTTCTATCCACTTATGTTGATTTTCTTTAAAATGTTTATTTTCTTTTTTTAACAACAAAATTACAAATATTTTGAGATAAAAGAACAAGAAAAAAAACATTGCATAAAAAATTATAGTCTGTTAGTGTTTTATTTCATATATCAAGATAAATGAATTAAGTTTTCATCAGTAAACATTTGTTAAGCTCTCAATGTGTGCCATCACTGTGCTAAGCACTGGGAATACAAATGTAGAAAAATGGATAGTACTATCAAGGAGCTTAAAATTTTTTTTTTTTTTTTTTCAATTTGAGGCAGGCAATATTAAGTGACTTGCTCGGGTCATACAGCTACTAAATATCTGAGACTGGATTTGAACTCAGATCCTTCTGACTTTAAAGCCAGTGCTGTATCCTTTGTACTACCTAGCTGCCCTAAGCTTACAGTCTAATGGGGGAAGACAAACACACTAAGGCAATCAATTCATGTCCTTGATAGAGAAATCCCATAGTAGTTCAGCTAGGTGAGAAATAAGATATCCCAGTTGAGTAGTACACTCCTTCAGTGGAGATGTTAAAGTTCATGGGTTCAATTAAAGAGGCAGAGGGTGATGATGAAGTGGATCAGATTTTTGCCACTACAGAAGGAAAAAAAAAGGCCTAATAGTGGTATTACTGTTGGCTCATGGGGTGTTTACATTGAAATGGGTTTTGAAATTCCAAATTGTTTTCCTTACTAGTTAATCCAGTTTATGTACAGTTCTACAAGCTGTAGTCCTATCTGCCCACAACCTCCCCAATAGTTATTATTAATTTATTCATTTGTCATTTTTAGCCAAGCTGAGAGGTGTAAGGTGTAACTTCTGAATTTTTTAAAGTTTATAATTCTCTTATTTATGGCTTGCACTATTTTCTCCCCTCATGGTTGGTAGCTTGTATTTCATCATTTGAAAATTGCATATTATTAACTTATATCGTTTATCTATTGGAGCACAGTTCATACATATATTTATATAAATTTCTTCATATATCTTAGTATACCATAATCCAATAAGTTTTCTCTCAACATTTTCTCCCAGTTGTTTCTCTTCAGATTTTTTAAAAATTATTTTCCTCAGTTACATGTAAAATGCTTGTTGGTTTTTTTGCTTGTTTATTTGAGTTCTAAATTGTATCCCTCCCTCCCATCTCTTCCCTTCTTCCCTGAAATGGTAAGCAGTCTGATAGAGATTCATGTGTAATCCTATAAAAATTTCCATATTAGTCATTTTCTACAAAAAAATCTCAAACAAAAAGGAAAGTGAAAAATAGTATACTTTGGTCAGGCAGCATCAATTTTTTCTCTATAAGTGGTTTTTCATCATGAGTCCTTGGGGATTGTATTGCTAAGAATAGTTAAATCATTCATAGTTGTTGATAGTCCAATATTCTTACTTTGCATAATGTCTTTTTGGTTTTGCTCACTTCATAAGTCTTTTCAGATTTTTCTGAAATCATCCTGCTTACCATTTCTTTATAACACAATAGAATTCCATCATAATTTTATAACAGTTTGTTTAGCCATTCACCAATCGATGGGCATCCCTTCAATTTCTAATTCTTAGTCATCACAAAAAATAATTATTTTTATGCAGCTAGTGTCCCTTTCTTCCTTCTTTCCTCCCTCCCTTCCTCCCTCCCTTTCTTCCTTCCTTTTTTCCTTCCTTTTTTCCTCCCTCCTTCCCTTCTTGCTTTCCTCCCTTTGAGTTACAAACCTAATTGTGGTATTTCTGGGTCTTGATTCTAACTACATTCACTTAACATGACCAGAAGCTTTTCAGTTTTTTGTAGCCAAATTATTCATTTTATCTTTGATGAATATCTCTCTTCTTTGGCAAGGTAAGAATTGTTTCCCTAACCATAGTTAGAAAAGGTATCCTTGTCCTCTAATTAGTTTGTAATATGATATTGTTAGATCATATATTCATTTAAGATTTATTGTACTATGAAGTATAACATATTGGTCTAAACTTAAATTTTGCCAGACCACTTTCCTGTTTTCCAAGCAGTTTTTGTTGATTAAGAATTTCTTATACCAGTGGTGTCTTTTGTTTTGTTTTGTTTTGTTTCCAAATATTTTACCCATAATCTTTGATTGCTTCTGCAGTTTGTTTGACCTTTCCCTTGCATTGATCAACTTTTTTCCCCAGTTACATGCAAAAACAATTTTAAACATTTATTTTTAAAACTTTTGAGTTCCAAATTCTCTCCTTTCTTCCCTCCCCACTCCTCCTTATTGAAAAGGTAAGTAATTTGTTATAGCTTATATGTGTCTAGTCAAAAAAAACATTTCCATAATAGTCATGTTATGGAAGAAAACCTACCCCTTCCCCAATTTGACCTTCCTTCTATCACTCCTAGGTCCATACTTTTCTTATTCCCTTCTCCTCCTCTTTTTTTTTTTTTTCCTTAATGGTAAAGTAGATTTTTGTACCAAATTAAGTGTGTATGTTATTTCCTCTTTGACCAGTTCTGGTGAGAATAAAGTATACTATTTAGTGCCAGAGAAACTGAGGCAAGATAAAGATTAGAGAGTTTTAAAATATTTTATTTGAAGGGAGAGATTTAATGGGACCAAATGACTCCATGATTTGGTCCCAGGGCTGAATGAGATTAATGCGACTCATCTCCAAGAATCCAGCAAACAATGTGAGTTCTCAGTGACATATATACACATGGCTCAGAAGCAGGGGCGGAGTCAAGAATGCTAAGAGGGGAAATGGGACTCTGACAGTGTGAGGGGAGGCATCTTGATAAAACAGTATCTGATATTCTGATGGATTAGGATGGAGAGAAGCATTTTGATATTCTAAAATATAAGATATTTTATCCTTATTAAATATTCTGATGATTAAGAGGGAAGGATGGTTGAGCCAGAATAATTAGAAACTGAGGCAGAACAATTCGGGGAAATCGAGGCAGGACAATAAAAGAGAACTAACTGTGCCACAACAACTTACTCCTCCCCTTCCTCTTTTCCCCTCCACAAAGCTTTTTCTTGGCATTTTTATTTAAGATAATTTACCTCGTACTGCTTCTCCCTTTTCCTTTCTCCCATTACATCCCTCTCTTATCACTTAATTTTTTTTATGTCATCCCTTCATATTCAACTCAAATTTATTTTCAAATCTATTTATATGTTTTCTTTTTAACTGCCCTAAAAAGGAAAAAGTTTTTAGTTGTCTCAAGTATCATCTTCCCATGTAGGGTATAAACTGTTTAACCTTATTAGGCCCCTTATGATTTCTTTTTCCTGTTTATTTCTCTTGAGTGTTGTATTTAAAAATCAAATTTTCTCTTCAGCTCTTATTTTTTCATTAACAATAGTTGAAAGTCCTCTAATTCATTGAATGCCAATTTTTATCTCCTGAAGGATTATAATGTTTTGTTGGATGGAGGATTCTTGGCTGTAATCTGAACTCCTTTTCTCTCTAGAATGTCATATTCCAAAACTTTCGATCTTTTAATATAGAAGCTGCTAAATCTTCCATTATCCTGACTGTCTCCACAATACTTGAATTCTTTCTTTCTTGTTGTTGGGATTCTGGATATATAATCTTGGAAGTTTTCATTTTATAATCTCTCCTGAGAAGTGATTGATATATCCTTCAATTTCTATTTTACCCTTTCTTTCTGGAGTTCTGCAGTTTTTCTTGAGAACTTTCTGAAAGATTATATCCAGGCTCTCTTTTTGATCATGGCTTTCAGGATACTCCAACAATTTTTACTTTTTCTTTCTTGGATCTATTTTTTAAGCCAGTCTTTTCCTCTGGGATCATGACATATTTCATGTCTATTTTTTCATTCTTTTGATTTTGTTTTATTGTTTTTTGAATTCTTACGTTCATTAGTTTCCATTTGATAATTCTATTTTTTAAGGAGTTTTTTTCCTCCACTGAATGTTTGTGCCTCTCTTTCCATTTGGCCAATTCTGCTTTTTAAAGCATTCTTCTGATTGATTTTTCCCCCCCCTGAGGCTGGGGTTAAGTGACTTGCCCAGGGTCACACAGCTAGGAAATGTTGTGTCTGAGACCAGATTTGAACTCAGGTCCTCCTGAATTCAAGGCTGGTGCTCTATCTACTGCACCACCTAGTTGCCCTGATTGATTTTTTTGTATCTTCTTTATCATGTAACCTAGTCTCTTTTTTTTTTTTTTTTTTTTTTTTTTTAAGCTATTAGTTTTCTTCAATATTTTTTTGTGCTCTTCCATAGCCTGAGACTTTTTTTTTTTTTTTTTTTTTAGAGGTATGTTTAGGGATCTGTAAATTTTCAGTTCCTCTGAGATGGTGTGATCTAAGAAGAGGTGTATGTAGTCCTCTCCTGGTCTGAGTGACCATAAGCACTCTTCTGCCCTGGAACTATGAGGAGGGTAACCGTTCTGGGGTGCTAGGGTTTCTTCTTGCCTAAGCCTGGGTGTGAGGATGGGCAAAGCAACAGAGGCCAGCCTCAGTGTTAGCAGAAGACCTCTGTCAGTGCCTTCTGGCCAGTTGTGTGACCTGCTTACTATCTGTGGGATGAGAGCTCTGGAAACAGCCCCTGCCACTGCTGCCACTGATTCACTTTACCCCAAGGCCTATTCTTATTTGCTGGGGCTGGAATCTCTATTATCCTGAGAATCTCTGTTCAGCTTGGTTTTTTAAGTATACAGGATATCTCAAAAGTTCTTACTATTGTTTTAAGTTATTAAAGGTTAGGACTGCACTAAGATTTTGGGACACCATACATATTAAGTTTATATGGCAGTCCAGTACTAACCTTGTTTGTCTGTATCCTCTTCTGAATTTTTTCCTATGATGCTTTAAATGTTTCATTTGTCCTCTATTTTTGGCATCATTATTGTTAACCTTACTCTTCCTTTGTAATTATTTCCTCATAGCTTTCACTTTGTTATTTGCTATCCCCACCAAAAAAAGAAAGTTAGAAAGCACTCCTTTAAAGCAACTAAATACAGTTTGATAAAATAAATTCGTACATTGGCCGTTCTAAAAATGTGGTATGTCTCATCTTGTGTATCTAGTCAATCACCTATCTTACAAGAACTGAAGAACATGATTCATCTAATCTTTTCTTTTCCTAACTATAGTTTGGAAGGTATCTCCTTGCCTACTTCTCTAATTTGTTTTTCATCCTTTATATCTAAGTCAACTAGTCAGTTAGAACTTACTGAAGTACATGCTGTGATACCTAGGAATCAATAGTCCATAAGCATTAAGTTATTAGGGCTTAGGCACTGAGGTAATTATTAGTGATACCAAGAAAAGCTTAAAACAATCCCTATCCTTCCTGTGGGGGAGAAGCATGTAGGGAAGGAGAGAGATTACCCATTGACAGGGCATGATACATATGATCTGAAAAAATGAGAGTTTGAGTTGATTTCTTATTATTACAGTTATATTTCTGAAGATCATGAAATGTAGGAAGTTAGCCAGATGGGAAAAGCTGAAACAAATTTCTGGGATGCCTTTCTCAAACTGAGGATCTGGGAGAAGCTCCTGGATATTTACCCCCATCTCCTATCTTCTTCAGAGGGGGGGAGGGGCCCCTGGGTCCCGGAGTTAAATTTTGTTATGCTGAATATTGTTAAATATCTATTTATTTAGCAGGGCATGTGCCTGTTAAATGATGTTTTATTCCATCTATCTTTAGCTTTTATTTGACAAAATTCTGTGAAATTAATTAGATAGTCCATTGTAGTCCAATAAAAAATTCATTTATTAGTGCTTACTAAATTCTCTTCACAAATTCTTTTGCCACATTGTGACTTGGACATAACTCCTAGATTCTTGAAGGCTATCCCAGCAATGCCTTCTGGTAGGTTATAATAAATTAGAAAGACTGTCCTAGTCTAACTAAAATATATAAGGCTCAGCCTACTTAAATCCTGAGAATCTCATTGCTGGTCCCAACTGCATAAAACTTCTTTTGTGGCAGCCCATGAAATAATTAAAAATATAAAATTACTCTTAGTTCTCCAAATACTAAACACATATGCATATTCATGCCTCCAAATGTATTTGTATACATATACATAATTAGATATCATAAACTGATATCATAATGGAATTTGCCAGTGCCAGTTGGCAAGAAAAGTACTTGGCGTAACCAAAAGTATAGAAAAGAAATTTATGCTGTTCCCAGCAAAAGAAATTAAAAAGATTGCCCAGAAAGCTATGGAGAGAATGAAGGGATGAAAGTGTCACTAAAACCCAGGGAGGGCACTAGTGTCTAGAAAAGTGAACAGCATCAAATGTTATAAAAGGTTCAAGAAGAATGAAAGGGAAAAATAAGGCAGTTAGTATTCGACAATTAAATCATTGGTAACCTTGGAGAAATCAGTTCTATTAAGTGATTTTGATGCAATCCATAGAGAGCTTTTTGCAGGAGTTTGGGAGAAGTAGAGAGGTATAGGGAAGTAACTTAGGGATATTATAGAATCAGTTGAAGATTTTTGAAAGCACTCTTGGAAACAGAACAGGAGTCAAAGAAAGGAGAAACTGAAAATGAAAGAGAAAAAAGGATAGTGATTGAAAGGAAAATTTCTAAAGGAGACAGGACATTGGCCAACAGATATTATATTTGAAAAAAGATCACCTTTTCCTCCATGAGTGGAACTGAAGTGGGATGGTAAGGTTGAAGAGGTAATTTTAAGAGTAGAATTGGGAAGAAAAAAAAGCTGGTGATGGATCCTCTGTAAATAACAATCACACATCCTCCTCCTTCAATGGATGACTTCAACGTTTTCAGTGAAGCATGAAGGTAGACCTTGTGGCATTGTGGCCAATGCCTTAAGAGAAAAGCAGATTTAGAATTTGTATTTTGGAAAGTGAGATAAAGAATCAGTCAGTGAAGAGTAATAAGCAATGAAGGCTCAGTTTAAGATTAGTTATTGTATACTTTTAATGAACCCAGACAGAAGGTTGTGTGGCTTTCTCCATTGATGTTTAGCAGTATAGTATCATACTATAGCATAGTATCAACTATGATCATCTCCACTTCTTAAAGGAACCATGAAAAAAGTAACCTTCATAATAATGTCATGAGAGTTCAACAATAAGTTTAGCCAATAAACCCATTAGGAAGTAATGTCCTTTATTTAGGTCAAAGATCTGTCCTCCGCATTTAGCAGAGTTTCTGGAAAATGATAGATATTTGATAAATAAATAAAAACTATTAGAATAATGGAAGATTAGGAACAGTATCATTCAAGAAAACAGGAGGAAAAAGTGAGACTTTAATGAAAGAGGGCAACAAAGAGTTCAAAATTAAATTGATTCTATTTTGATTTTTTTTTCTGCTCCATAATAGAGCTACCATCGATCATATACCAATAATAATTGTCAAGCACCGATGTAGTTTGCCAATACCAGTTGGCAAGAAGAGAACATGGATCTAACCAAAAGTACAGGAAAAAAAAATTAGTGCTGGCAGCAACATAATATTTAAGACATTTAGGAATCAATTTTAAAATATTTCAGTAAGGAACAAATTCCAAAAGAAAGGAAAAGATTAATGCAGTTTTATATTTCAGATTTGTGATCCTGAAGTTATCATCAAATTCTGAACTAAATGAGGTAATAATTGTAAACCACTTAAATACATTCCTGGCACAAAGTAAGCAGTATATAAATGTCACTTATTATCATTATTGTTATACTTTGATAAGAATTATCTGCACATATTCATGATGTCTTTTATAAGACTTTTATAAATGAGGATCTAGGTAGTACAGTGAATTGAACATTAGATTATATATCAGGAAGATCTAGGTTCAGATCTGTCTTCAGACTTTTAACTAGCTATGAAACCCTGGGCAAGTTCTTTAATTACTGACTGCCTAACCTCTGACTATCCTTAATTGTAAAAAAGAGATAATAATAGTACTTACCTCACAAGGTCATTGTAAAGTATTGTATGAGATAATATTTGTAAAATACTTACAGTGCCTAGAACATAGTAAGCACTTAGTAATATCCCCTTTTCCTTTCCCTTCCTTACAAATGCTTTTCTGTGGAGCATCAGATGACTGATGGGTAGAGGACACAGGATATTACTGTTTATTGTTTGTTGATTATAAAAAGCCCCTGACTTGGCCAATTTCAGGATTTACTTTAGCAAGGTATTAAGATCATGAAAGAATTCCTGATAAGTAGAGAGGTTTAAAAAAAAAATTTCAATTGTTCCTTTAATTATCAATATCAAACAAAACAAAATACAAAGATACTTGCTAAAGGTATTCTTGGAAGTTATATTGGGAAATGTTCAAACAAAAATGTGGTTTCTTTTGCCTACTTAAAGTTCTCAAATGCTCTTATTTGCAAATAACATTATGCTGGTTATATTAAGGTGTAGAATACTTTGGAGACTTGCCAGTGACTTCCCTAATCATTCAAAAGAAATTTTCCTAGTAGTCATTGTTCAGTCATTTCAGTGATATCTGACTTTCGCAAAGATACAGGAGTGGTTTGCCATTTCCTTCTCCAATTCATTTTCAGAGTAGGAAGCAGGGTTAAGTGACTTGTCTAAGTTATACAGTAAATAAGCATATAAGGCTGGATTTGAACTCAGAAAGATAAATCTTCTTAATTCCAGACCCAGAACTCTATGAACTTTTCCACTTAGCTGCCCTGAATATTGTCAACAGACAAATTACATCACTAACAAACTTATGTGAAACCATGTTTATAATAATAGAATATATATATTACCCAGATCTGGTTCTATCATTCCATAATTCTTTTTCATTTTTCCTTCTTCATGGTGCTACATTATCAACTTTATCCAAGTACATAAATGGATAGTTTTGTTTATTATAAATTATTAAAACTTTAAATAATCTCAAAATTAATTAGATTTTAGAAGTCTGTTGTAATTTGTTTTTTGAAAATGTCAGTTTTTTCCTAGATGAATTAGGTTGTGATATTCTGAATATGAATATGAATAATGCTTTGGGCATACTTTCTTTCTCTAAACTAATAATAATAGCCGCCATTTATTTAATGTTTAAAGATTATAAAGTGCTTCTCATATATTATCCTTTTTCTTCAGAGATATCCTCTGAGGTCAGCATTATAGGTGCTTTTTTTCCTTTTTTATGGATGAGAAAGGTGAGACTCAGGGATTAATCATGGACCTAGAACCACACACTCCTTATTTAACTTTTCTTTCCACTATGCCACACTGCTTATAAAGTTAGGAACTATTTTGGAAAATAAAAAAAAGAAAGCTTATGTATTACCTTGACTGGCTTCACAAAACTTGAAAGCTTATGTATTAATGAGTTCATGATTTAGGAATTACTAGGGTAGATTATTTCTAGATTTCTTTTGAAAAATAACACATAACACATCTATATAAGTATTCTAAAGCTTTGCTTTCCAGGGAGTTCTATTCTACCTATCAGATACTTAATTTGCTTGTGCTGCTCTACATAAAGAGGATTCTCAAAATGATCACTATGGCATCTGATTAAATTTTGCCTGTTTAAAATTGAAAAATCTTCTGAGATACACTTTATTTTTTTATTATTTTATTTTTTTCTGGTTATAAACATTCATTGATTTTTATTTTATTTTTTTTTAATATACATTTCTTTATGAGTCATGCTGGGGAAAAAAAATCAGAACAATAAAGAAAAAACCACGAGAGAGAGAAAAATGAAGTGAGCATAGCATGTGTTGATTTACATTCAGTCTCCATAATTTCTGATGTAGATGGTCTTTTCTTATGCAAAGTTTATTGGGATTGCCTTGGATCACTGAAATGCTGGAAAGAACCAAGTCTTCATACTTAATCATCACACAATTTTGCTGTTACTGTATACAGTGTATTCCTGGTTCTGCTTGTTTTGCTTAGCATATTCATGTGAATCTTTTCAGGCCTTTCTAAAATCAGACTATTCATAATTTTTTAATAGAACATTTTTTTCATGTGCCATAACTTATTCAGTGATTTCCCCAATTGAAGGGCATTTATTCATTTTCCCAATTTTTTGCTATGACAATAAGAGCTGCTGCATACATTTTTATACATGTGTGTACTTTTCTTTCCTTTTTTTCCTTCATGATTTCCTTGGGATACAGACCCAGTATACTGTATACAATATACCTTGGGATACAGACTCAGCACTACTGAGTCAAAGGATATACACAGGCCTTTGAGCATGGTTCCAGATTGCTCTCCAGAATGGCTGGATCAGTTCACAATTCCACCACCAATGCATTAGTGTCTTAGTTTTCCACATCCTCCCCAACATTTATCATTATTTTTTCTTGTCATCTTAGCCACTCTGACACTGAGGAACCCATTAATACTTGAAAATAGCTCTTGAGTTTTTCATAAGATTTCCTTGGCACTATTCAACTAATTTAAGAATAATTGATATTGTATAAAATTACATTTGGGACTACTGTGTATTCAAAGGATATTTTGGTGAGTGTAGGGGAAAAAAAATCTTTATTATTTAATGTGTTTCTCTATCAACCTTTATAATGAATTTTAGTGGAGAGAGATATAGATAGGATTTTTTTTCAATTTAATTTTTATTTTTTATTAAAATGGGATCAGTAAAATGTGTGTGGCTATAATTTGATTTTTTATATCTGCAGAAAGTAAGAGCATTTGTTGACCCCATTTTATTGTGCATTGCCCTTGCTTTTTGTTAACTGTTTTGGCATGAATCATAGGTTACAAATCTGCATGTTTCTTTCATGA
Source organism: Sminthopsis crassicaudata (assembly GCF_048593235.1). Lineage (NCBI taxonomy): Eukaryota > Metazoa > Chordata > Mammalia > Dasyuromorphia > Dasyuridae > Sminthopsis > Sminthopsis crassicaudata. Next base: position 247,750,727 of record NC_133619.1, read on the forward strand.
TAGAACAGAAGAATAAATTTGATTTGGTTTTGAATGTTATATTACCTGTCTGTGAGATAGGATGTCTTGTAAGCTTTACAATAAAATCCTGCTTTGAAATGCATGGTTTTCTTCATATACCTTTTATTCAATATAATTCACTATTGTTGTACCTCTGTTGTTTTTGTATGGGTACTCGACATTGAAACACTTTACTATTTCTCACCCTCTCTCCAGGAAGAAACCAAAACAAATCAAAAAAGCTGACTCTTGGAGGGTCAGCACATCACTATACATGTTTTATATTTAGTTTTGTCTCTGTATATCTCCTAGCGTATTGTACCCTATTTTTTCCACAAATGTGGAGAGTCTGTAGGCTATAATAAAATGTTTTTTCTTTATTCAGTAGTCTCTACAGCCTTATTCTTCCAGAATCATACAATCACAGAATTTTAAGTTTAGAAATCTAGATTTTTAGATTTAGACTTCATGTAGCCCAGATAACTCTCCCATTCAGGAATCTCTTCTGTAACCCATTGGGTTAGGTTAGATGACCATCCAACCTTTATTGGTACAAACATTAGTGGTAAATGCCCACTTTCCTTTGAAGTTTATGAAATATGTAGAATATATAGTCCCTCTTTTTTTTTTTTTAGCTCATCCAATACATTCATAAACTCTGAATAGAATATGAGATGAATTTATTAAACTATTAGTAATAGGCTTCATAATTGTATTTCATACAATTTTTTTGTATTTTTTGAATTTTGAAACTCAACCACTTCTTTTCAGATTAGAATTAGTATAGACAGTTACCTATCATGATATTTTCATGTATGGAGGGTAGTAAATAAATATGAAAAATAAAATTTAGATTTAAATTTTTTAAAATTATTTTTAATTGTTTTTACATTTTATAAAATTTTAGCCAATTACATGTGGTATTTATAAACAGTTGCAGTCAAAAGATAGTCTTTAGGTAAAGGGAAAGCAGAGTTTTACTTTTAAATTTTTAGAAAGTAGTTATTGTGAAATCTAAACAATTTTAATTATAGACCCATTTTAAAATATGTTAAAAAATATGAACGCATTCTTCGGAAGGTAGGATCCATGTAATTTTCATTAAGTATTCCTTATTCTTAACAATTTATATTTCTTCACACCTTTTTATACAAGAATGAAATAAAATATAAAATGTTTTATTTAAATGAAATATCTTAAAAGCTAGTAAATTTTAATTTAACCTTACTGATAACAACAAATATTTTGTCAGTGATAATCAAAATTTTGATTAAAAATAGAAACCTTACACTTTCTTAATTTCTTTTAAAATGTTACACAGATCGTGCTTCACTAATTATTGCTTTGCTGAAAATCTGAATGAGCTTTGTATATGAACGCCATACTAATCTTTATGCTTACTGTTTGAATGTTTGGTACAGGAAGCGAGCAGCTGCAAAGCATCTAATAGAACGCTACTACCACCAGTTAACTGAGGGCTGTGGAAATGAGGTCTGCACGAATGAGTTTTGTGCTTCCTGTCCAACTTTTCTTCGTATGGATAACAATGCAGCAGCTATTAAGGCCCTCGAGCTTTATAAGATTAATGCAAAACTCTGTGATCCTCATCCCTCCAAGAAAGGAACCAGCTCAGCTTACCTTGAAAACAACTCTAAAGGTGCCCATAACAACTCCTGCACTGATAGGAAAATGAACAAGAAGGAAGTACAAGGCCCTAGAGATGACTTTAAAGGTAAGAACTTTTATTTTAATTCAATTTTGTTTTTTGATGTATTATTAAATTATTAAGAAATTATAGCATAAATGTAAAACCCCTTTTGGTTTTGAAGGATAGCACAAGCATCCATGTTACAAGCTAGCTGTGTTGTTTCAAGTTTTTAATATTATTATTATTCCATGAATTTGTCAATAAATAACACATTTCTCATGAAATCAATATTATAAATGGTAGTTAGGTTACCAGACAGATCCACATGAATTTATTTAACTCATATTGTACTTAAATTATTATAATTCTTGATTTTGAAGTTATAATTCTATGAGCAGAGGGCCACATGGTAAAGAAGATGTATTTTTCCCCCTTTCTTGGTTTTGCCCTAAGCAAAATTTCAATGAAGTGAAGTGAAGTTTAACATTCTCCTCTTTGCCTTTCTATACTTCCTTTTTCCACAGTTATGAACTTTATCCCAAGAACTCAGATCTTATCTCACAAAAATGCTCTTTTCTTTAAAATTACCTATTTTCTTCCCAAATCTCCAGACTTTGGTTACCTCTGGGTAAAGTCTTTGCCAATTTTAAAGAGTTAATTCTCCTAGAAGTATTTGATTTTCATTTTTAAAAATGCTTGCTAATCTAAATGAATTTCAAATTGAAAGGATAAAATAGAAAATTTTAGGCTGCAGCTAAGAGATTTAAAAAAAAAAAAAAAAAAAAAAAAAACCTGTAGTAGTCTTTCCTAAAGGCATCCTTTCCTAGAAGTTGACTTATCCCTGATTTTCATTGCTTTTTCTTTTTGACTTTTGTATCTATAAAATACTTAGATTATCTGTTATGTCCAAGTTTTTTTCCCCCATAATTGCTTTCATGATAGTCAAAATCATTTTCAAGCAGAAAAAATTCATAATAATAGTGTTAATAAGACAATGACTATCCATATATACAGCCATTTTTTTCCCCTCATGTATCCAAATCTTTGTAATAGTTGAAGCACACAGAATTTCCATGCTTTAAAAAGAATGAAAATTTTATATAACGTTTTCCATAAATTTAACACAAATACTTTGTACATCCTTGTTCTCCTCCCTGGTTCTCTTCTACTCCAATTACTCAAAGAATTCTTGCTACTTTACTTTGTATTAATATTTGCTGGCTTGACAAAAGCTTGAAAACTGCTGAAAGTTGGTATCATGGAATGTCTTGTTCAGACTTCTTATTTTATAGATAGGGAAACAGACAACATTTTGATTATTTACTAAAGAACATATAGTTCATTAGTTAACTTAAACTCAGGTTTCCATATTCCCAGCCAAATGATAAATGTTCTTTCAATTTGATATCAAGTTAAATTTAAATACTCACGTCTTAGAAAAAAATGTATGTTGAATAGCTATTTCTTTAGGATTCAGTTCACTATAATAATTTTCAAGAAATTTCAGTTGGCTATCAATTTCTCTAAACTAGGAGAAAAAACTTATTTCAGTTCAACAATTCCATATTAAATACCTATTTTGAGCAGTCTAAGATAAGATAACCTTTTTAAGCTAAATCCCATTTTCACGTGGTTATTAAAAAATGAAATTTAGTTTGTAGGATTAAACTTTCAAATTCCAGTTTCATAATCTTTATAAAAAAAAATAATTTGCTAGATGTCAAACTACAAAATCATTTCCAGGAATTTTATTATTATAGTTTATTGTATAACACCTATGAGTGGAATTAAGTACAAAATCTAAGCATTCTTTCATGAGAGATCCTAAAGATAGTGTTATATTCATGCTGTGTTGTACTAGGGTTCTGTTTAAAAGATTTTTTTTAATCACAGAGAAATTTAACATTCGACTAGTTTGATGTCTTTATCCTTTGGATTTGAGTTGTTTGTATTTTTAATTTATTCCTTGATTTTTGTTGTTGTTGTTTTGTTTTTCAGATTTTTTTTTCAGTTAACTTTCTTCCCAGATCTATATAACAACTAAAGTTAAAATTTTCTTTTTCCCTTCCATATTTAACAGAAGGGTTTCTTTATTGTATAGTAATATTGCAATTAAGTATATGTAGGTCCATTAACCCCTTGATCTTCAAAGTGTTTTTGTGCTTCCCATTTTTCACTAAAGTAGGGAAAGGAAGCAGTGACATTAATGAAACAAAATAGTCCATGATAATGTGAGAATTAGACAGAGAATGCTATGGCAAAGAATTACATGCTTGTGATTCATAAATAATCATCCAATCATGATCTAGATATATGAAATTACTTAAGATGAAGCTAAACTGAAGAAAATCATACAAGTCATAATGATATACCAGGGAGAAATCAACCTATATTCAGAAGTTCCTAAGATAGCATTATAATAAATGGTAAAGTTTAACAAGAGAAAAGAAGACATTTTAAAATTTCTTTAGAAAATTGTTGTGATTTTTTTTAAATACTTGATTTAAAAAGAGAAATTGAGTTAAAAGAAAAAAGTTTTTATTTTTCAGTTAGTAGATTATGAGTAGATTGTCCACAGATTTCTCCAGATCAGTGGAAAGAACAATTATCACATTAGTTCTGTTTATGTATTTTAGGTTAATTAATATTTTTAAACATCTTAGAACATTAGCTTGCCAGTTGTGAGAAAGAATTTTCTGGAAAATAGAAATCTCATGCTTCAGAAGGCAAAATGTATTATACTTCAGCCATGATATTGAATAGTGATGTTTCCTAACATCTTTATTTGCGGTTTTAAGATTATAAAGTGCTAAGCTTGCTTTGAAATATTAACTATTTAAGTTGAAGAAATAAGAATACTTCTGTAAAAACATTTTCATTTTCATTTTTTTGATCGTATAAAAAGGTCTTCATAAAAATGTTATGTGTTGCTTTCTCAGTATATAAGCACTTGAGTCCCTTGTACATGGCAAAATTTTGCTAATTCATACTGGTTTTACTCATAATTTACTCTTTTAATCTAGTTAGTTTAAGTTGAGTTTTCCTTTTATACTCATTTTCTCTCTCTTCTTCCTTTCTATTTCCCCTGTTACCCCTGTCCTTCTCCTTTCCTTGCTCCACTTTGAACCCTTCCCCGCAATAGTCCAGTGAATCTATGATCTTATCATTTTGGCAGATCCTTCCAATAAGAACACATAACTTTTATTTTTTGCCCATCTGTTAATGTCTTATCTATATAAGTGTAGAATGGGGAAGTATATAGATGAAGCAGTACTCACTCAAACTGTCCATTGACTATCCAAGTTTTCCCAAATAGCGCTTTGATGGCATCCTTTTACCAGTGCTTTTCTAAAATATTGACTTAGAAAACTCCAAATTAGCAGTATTTATTTGTTAAATATTTCTCATTTTAATCTGGTCCAGGCAGTGTTCCATCCAAGAAACTTTATATATTTGTTCTAGAACTTGATATAATCAGTACTTAATCATTCTCAAATTGGGGGGGGAGGGGGTTGGGGAGAGGCCTCACCATATAAAAAGGAAACCTCTTTAGCTTAAGTTGTGGTTCTTAAATTTAGGGACTACATCTCTTGCCTGAGGATAGCAAACATGTCAATATCAAATATATGTCTCTCTGATTTTTTGCCTTACTTGGTATTAATAATCACCAGGGTTTTGAATAAGAAGTTTTTTAGGAAATCTTGTATAAATTTGGTGGGTCTATGGGAAACAGCTTGTTAGAGAAAAAACTTTAAAGTCATATTTCCCTCCATCAGATATAATGTTTTTATATAATTAGCAAATAAATAACAGGATGTACCATTATGATAAAAAGAGGTGTTTTTTAAAAATCATTTTTCTCTGTTACTCTTATGATTTCATCATTAAATCTTTAGAATGATTTTGTTTAGATGGTTTTCTTGCCAGGTTTCAAATTTGTTTTTCTTCTCACTTCTTTTGTTGTTTTATGAGCTTTTTTTTTGTTGTTGTTGTTCTCTTTTTCTACCTAACAAGTAGATCAAGTATTATTGAGTAAAAGTGGCTTTTAAGCTCTTTTTAGTTACTTATAGGATTTGATGTACATCAGTTAAATTTTTATATGAAATTGATGTAATTGGTTTCAGTGTCATTTTTCTTCTAGCCATTCTCCTGTCCTCCACTGTTTTCCCCTCAGAGGAATAGCTTATTTACATTGATCAAGTTAGAGTTCGGTTTGCATACCATATTTTTTTGGTCACTTTTATCCTTCTAGTCCTGTATTCATTTTGACATTTTCCCCCCATATAAGTCAGTAATCTTGATTTTTCAGATACTCCTGATTCGGATTCTTAAGGCAGTTTTGAGGTAGTCAATGCTCACTAAAATCAGTTTCATTTTTTAAAAATTAGATACTCATGATGTCCAGTGCCTTCCTGATCTTCAAAACTCCTTCTTCCCCCCCCCCCCCCAATATGTGTGGCAGAGAGCTTTTGGATTCTGAGTAGTCATCACTTTCATGTCTCTTGTTCCTTAGTTCTGACTTTACTATCTTTTTGTCTGACTTTACTATCTTAACTTTGATGCCATAACATTGAAATTATTGAATCTTGGAAGCATATGTTTATTTAATTTAGAGCATCTTATGAAACATTTTATTGAATTTCTTTATTGCTTCTTCAATAGATGTTGTACATTAGCTGCAGTTGGTGGTGTTTTGACAAATACTTAGGAATCCTGTGATAAGAGAAGACCAAATACATCATGAAATGATCTTTCTAGTTGCTTCTGAACTTAGGATATTTTCCCTTCCAGAGAGAATCTGTGAGCATTCTTCCACTTAGCTTCAACTTCCTTTCAGGTGATTTTGTCTGTAGCAAGAATGTCATGATTCATTCTGTTCAGTTTTTTTAAAGTGTGTCTTCTTTTTGATCACTGGTTGAGAAGTTCATATATGTAAAGTTCTAGCAGCTAAGTTGATTTTTATAGAGGGACTAAAACATTGGGATTCTTATAATTCTCTTCCATCATTTCTATTATACTATTGGTGTCATTACAGAAATAGAATTCTCTATTTGTCTTTATTTTATGAGGTGCCATCACCAACTAATATAATAACAAATGACTCTCCTGCCCAGCAATCACTTCTTGGAACCTGCCAGGACTTTTCTTTTGCTGACATAATCTACTGCTTCCTAGAAGCAGTCTGTTTCTTTGTTAGTAATTGGTTAGATTTGTTAAGAAATGATTACAGATTACAGATGACAGAGCCATCTAGCATTCCATGCCCTCTTCAGAGAAGTTGCTGTGTTCTATAAGCAAAGCAGAATTGCATTAGCCTCCAAGAAATGAGAGATGCACGAGTTAGAGAAGTTACCCCAGATGGTGGTAAGGGTGTATGTATGTCTGAGAGTTGGTATTTAGCCTGAAGCAGAAAAGGGGAAAGGAGTTTACGTTCTAAAGTTGAGATCCTAAAGATTAACAAGGCTTTTGTTTCCGTTTATATTTTTCCTAACTTTTTTTTTTAATAATAGCTTTTGACATTACTGATCATGCCTTCCTTACTTTCCTTAGCTTCAGAGATAATCACTTTCTTAGTTCTGCTGCCCCTCTAACATTTCCTTCTCTTTTTCGTTCATTGACGCCTTTTCCTTACCTGATCTCCTTAGAGTAGGTATTTTCCAAGTTACATATCCTTGACTTTTATCTTTTTCAATATTATCTTCCTTTAAAAAGATCACTCATTGACCATTTTGTCCATGTAACCCTTAGCCAAATAAGAATCCTCTCTACAATATGCCCAACAATATTTGTCTATTTGAAATCCTCCAGTGAGAGAGAACTTATTTAGTCTCCATGTGAAGTGCATTCGACATTTAGAAAGCTTTCATTGGTGAGAGAGGTTTTTTCCTCTGGTCGTCCTCCAGCATCAGCCCCTGAGGCCAAGTAGAGCAAGTCTGTTGGCTCTTCTAGTCCACACATAATTGAAAACAGTTCTCATATTTCCCTCTTTCTCTCTTCAGCCTTCTCTTTTCCACATGTTTTTGTTGTTCAGTCATTCCCGACTATTTGTGATGCCATGGGCCATAAGCACATCAGTCCCCTTCATCCTCCATTATCTTTTGGGGGTCTTACAAATTCACTTCATTGTTTCTATGATGCTATCTCATCCTCTGCAATCCCTTTTTATTTTATCTTCAGTCTTTCTTAACAAGAAACATTTTTACCAATGAGTTGTTTTATCACCATTTGACCAAAGTATATATAGTTATGGTATTTGATATTTTAGTAAATAGCCTATATTAATTGATTTGATCTCCTTGCCATTCAAGGAAGGGACTTTCAACACACTTTTCCAGCATCACAATTTAGAAGTGTCAATTCTGAAGTGCTTTCTTTGTTTTCCTCATAGTGCAGCTTTCACAGCCATGCACTGGTACTAGAAATGCCATAATTTTGATTATATGGACCTTTGTTGACAAGTGATGCATTTTAGTAAGTTATCCAAATTTCTCATAGCTTAACTTTCATGGAACAAAAGTCCTAATTTCATGGCTACAGCTGCTGTCTGCAGTGATTTTTGAACCAAAGAATATAAAATCTGACACTTCCATTTCTAATCCCTCTATTTCTCTGAAAATAATGGAACCAGTTGCCAAAATCTTAGTTGTGTTTTTTGTTTGTTTGCTTTGATGTCATTTCATGCTGTCTCTAGCTTTTATAAAGTTTTACACCCTTATCAAGAAATCTCTTAATTCCTCTTCACATTCTATTGTCAAAATGGTATCATCTGCATGTCTGAGATTGTTGATATTTCTCCATGCAACCTTAATTCCAGCTTTTGATTCATCTAGTCTAGCAAATATCACATAACTCTCTGAACTTTTCATATTATATATTGTCTTCATATATATACATAAGTCCTGTTCCATTGATGAAATATAAATTCCACCAATGGGACTTAACAAAGGACTATGTCTAATTTAAAATTTTCATCGACTTCAGTATCTATCACAAGTCTTTGTGAATGAATGGTATTGGATAAGTCAATGAATATAGTAAAAATTTTTGGGAGGTTACACATTGCCTTGTCCTTATTATGAGATCAGCCAATATAATTCTACATCCATCAGAATTACATACACACATTTTTGAAGCATAATCAAGGACAAATTTGCCCCAGTAGCTGGATTACCTCTACATTAGCTGGGGGTATCCCTGTTCCCCAGTTATGTATTTAGTTTCACTTGGGTATTTTTAGTTTTTTAATTTTCAAGTGTTGGAAGTTATTCAACATAGTGAATGGGGCTCTATTTAGCTGAATATACCCAGATACTGACCATCTAGTAATTATCTCCTCCTCCCATCCCTATCTTCCACACATACTTTCCAGAGAACACTTTGGTCCTCATAATAAGCTTTTGTCTAGTTTATGTCCCTTATATTTCCAGCCTCATGTCAGACCTGCTAGATCTTGTATTCCACAAGCCTTAGAGAATTTAAGTAATTCCAGTGATAAGCAGTCACTTCCACATGATGATAAGCATTTCAAATATTTTGAAATTCCTTCTTTTTTTAGTTGATCTAAATTAAAGAAGTTTAGCCATATTTTAAAGCCTCCTCATGTAAGCTTGTTTAAAGTAGGTATTTACATTTACATTTTAAATTCTGAACCTTTTGATTCTTTTGTGACTGATGATATTTCTGGATTCTTTTTACTATACCTTGAAAGTCTAAACTATTTGAAATAAACTCTTTTATATTTTATATTAAGTTTTAGGAGATAAGTCTAAAGGACTGCTTGCCCCCCCCCCTTTTTTTTTAAAGCCTATCTTTAAACATAAAATTTCATTAAAGCCAAATATACTAACTTCAGGCAATTTTGTTGGTGAAATAAGTAATTTTAAATCATTATTTAGGATCTTATTAAGGGAATCTAAAACACAACTAAGGATCATTGATATATGATATAAATTTATTTGCCACTTCTGTCATTCTCAGTATACTTAAGCAGTATTGGTAATGAACAGGATGTGAGGGAGATTAAATTAGCAGGCTGGCTCATTTTAACTAGCATTTTGTATATCTTCACATTATTGTTGGGGAAATTATTGTTTTTGTATAATTTGCTGTTGAGTCTTAGTAGTATTTAATGAAGACAACTTAAACTAAATCCTTAAAAATGACATTTGTTCTCTTTTAAAGTAAAATACTTACTTTGCATTATAATATCAAGAAATATTCTTTATTTTAAAAAATGATACTGCAAAGACTGAGTACAGTGATAAAACATTAATGAAACTCAGTTCACTATGCCCCTGTCATGCTGCTTTAGTCACATTCTATTGTTATAAAATATAACAGCCCAGGAACATATATATTTTGATTTCAAATCATTTTCAATCACAAACCATGGCTACTAGTCTTCAAGATGTGTTTGAGACTTTGAACTTCTCATTGCTGACATATTTTTTTTAACTTGTTTTTCTCTACCAAAGAAAGTTCCAACTTGAGATAAAAAATTTGGATAACTTTTTCATCTATGATTATTGTTGTTATTACTCATTTTTCAGTCTTGTCCAACTCTTTATGGCTCCTTTTTGGAGTTTTCTTGGCAAAGTATCTGAAAAGGTTTACCATTTCCTTCAGCTCGTTCTATGTATGAGGGAACTGAAGCACATATTTAAGTGACTTGTCCAGGGTCACACAACTAGTAATGTTTGAAGCTCAGGAACTCAGGAAGAAGAGTCTTTCTGATTGTAGATCCAATCACTATCCTCTGTATTACCTAGTTGCCTCATTTCATTTATGATTGGGTTTAATCTTACATTTGTTTTACATTTCAAGAAATCTTTCCTTTTGTTATATTCTCTCTTTTATTAACTATTATTGAAAATTTGAATATTTGTCAGCTTTTCTCCCTTCATACAATGAGTTGTTCCATCCAGAAGTCATTCATATTTTTTCTAAAAGGAAAACAATATACAAGAAAAGAGGAAGCAGATTTTTCTTGTTTCCTTTCTTATTTTATAGGTAAGATAAAGCATGTTTTCATTATTTTCCATAAAAACAATTTTTGAGGCAATTCTAAGCATTTATCCATTATGTGTCAAGCATTGTATTGTGTACTAGGCATACAAAAACAAGGGAAAAAATGTTTCTGCCCTCAAAGGAGTTTACATTCTACCAAATATAAGAAAGGGAAAAAAAAAACTACTTTGTAATCAAGTCAATCTCCATATGTGCAGTGTAATTTCTAAGAGTTGGAATTAACCACTAGAGGGATCAAGAGAGGTCTCGTAGAATGAGATGAACTTTGTAAGGACTTAGCAAGCACTTGCAGTCTCAGCCTGGGATTCATCTTGTACAGAGGCATGGGGATTGGAGATAGAGAGTTTTGTAGGTTAAAGAGTAAATAGAGCTCTTTAGTGGGACTATAGAGTGAATGAAGGTATGTAATGTGCAATAAGTTTGGACAGATAGACTGGAAGCAGATTGTGAAAGATTTCAAATGCTAAACTGGAGCTATAGGGAAAGATCAAAAATTATTGGCAGGGGACTGATGTGGTCAGCTGTGTTTTAGGAATCACTGTAGCTGTTTGTAAGATACATAGGAAAGGAAAGAAACTTGGATGCAGGGAGATACTGTCATTAGAAGGAAAGTATTATCAAACTCTAGGAGTGAGGTGATGAAAGCCTAAACCAGTGTGCTTGGCCATGAGAGTGGGCAGAAACAGAACAGAAAGAAAAATCATAAACATGATAACACAAGTAAAATTGTTAAGATGTGGTAATAGATATTGGAAGGAAGGAAGAATGAGGAATTGAGTCTAACTTTTCCGAATTATGAATTAGGAAGGATAATTGTGTTCTTGGCAAAAATAGAGAAAGGTAGGAAGAGTAGTGAGTATAGTAGAAAAATCAGGATTCACCAGCATAAAGGAGAAAATGGTTGCTTGTAAACTATTGAGTACTATAACAAGTCTGATGACTGTTTTCATTTTTGTCACAGGCATATTTCTGGGTCTCTATGCTTGGATGGAAGAGGAAGTTAGGAGGGGAAATAGCTGGTTCTATAATGTATTTAGTCTTCCATTTCCCATTATAGCCCATGGAATTAAAGTACAAACTATTCTCTGGAATCAGAGGATCTTTTCACATATCTTAAAGTCAGTATCCTGAAGAGGAACAAGTGAGTCTGTAAAAGGAATTGGTCTGTCTTCACCACAGTATATATGGTGAAGAGAAATGGAGGGAAGCAGAGGAAATGGAAACCACAAAGGGTAATGGCACAGAAAGAATATAAGATAAAGAAATAAAAACTTGTTTTTATAACATCTTATTCTTGCATGGCAATGTGGGGTCTGTGGTCAAATTCTGAACTAGATGTGAAACTCTTATAATCTTAACCCTTCATTGTAAAATTTTTATAATATTATTAACAAGTATTTATAAAGCCTTTAAGTATATACATGTGCTTTTAAAACTTTACAAGTTTCTAAGTTTAATAATAAAATAAATAAACCAGGGTACCTTCTCTCACTACCATAGTGTATAGAAAAAAAGATTTGTCCAATTAAGTACTATTTCTTACAGGAAGCCTATTTTTATCATGAAGTTATATTTATGATCACAAAGAAAAGGAATATTGGCTCATTATTCAGTTTCTACCTGTGTCTATGAACCTGGAAGATAGATTTATAAGCTGTGAACACTTAATGAAGACCTCTTCAAGTCCTTCAAGAAAAGACTCAAGGGATTCTTGGAAAGAGTGATTCTAGAAGCAGACCTCCACTTTAACCAAAAGAACTTTAAGCTCTTTGTCATAGTTTAATGGAGAGCTGCCTTCAAAAAAATAAAAGCTGCAGGAGAAAGAAAAGTGGACCTGAAAAGTTTATAATCAAAATTCATCATCCTCAATAAAAATGTTTCTACTGCCCTGTGTACAGCCTTCATGAGGAAGACTTTCTAAATGAATATACAATCACTGTTTCAGATAGGTAAATATTAGAACATTGTTTTAAATTGTTAAGTCTAAATTTTTTTTTCAAAGCTGTAGTTATTTGAAGTTTCTCATTTAGTAATTTGAGGATGGTATTGATGGAAATATTTGCTAAGTATGCCTTATTTATAAAGATTACTGAGTGCTTTTAACCCTTTTTACCTTATCAAAAACAATATATTATCTGTAAAATTCATTTTAACTTTTTAGGTCTGTCATTTTAGAGTTGAAAAGCCTCGATAGCCCTTCGTTATTTTCAAACATGCCCTGTACTTTATTATTGTGCTTCCTCATTAAGAGGAGCAACTAGTCCTGATTCTCCACCAGAAAGCCCCAATTACTTAAACTCCTACCTAGCTCTGCAAGTATTGAGTTTGGAGAAAAACTGAAAAGGACTTTAAGATCATCTGATCATGTCCTCTACTTAAACTCCTACCTAGCTCTGCAAGTATTGAGTTTGGAGAAAACTGAAAAGGACTTTAAGATCATCTGATCATGTCCTCTACTTAAACTCCTACCTAGCTCTGCAAGTATTGAGTTTGGAGAAAACTGAAAAGGACTTTAAGATCATCTGATCATGTCCTCTTTTTAAGTAGGTGAAAACTTAACATCATTCCCCCACAGTAATTTTTTTCTTTATTTGTGTCAAAAATCTTTTCAAAAATGGATTTAGAAGTCTGAATTTTTTTATTAAAAGGCTTTTATAACATAGTAACATACTTTCCTTAAACTGATTTTAGAAATATAGGAAATGAGTAATATAAAAATCTTTTCTTAATCTTTGCTCAGTATAAATGTGTAATTTAGCTCCAGTGGGCTTTGCTTCCTTTCTTCTCTAAGCTATATTGCATCCTCAAGTAAACTAAAGGGATTGCATTATAACTTAATACTAGAACTTTGATAAGTGGATTCAGAAATTTTGAACTTTTGATGTCAGAACAGTACATACTCTTACCTTCAGTTTTGTCATAAACTTAAGTATTTATTGCACAAGTTACAAATGAAGAGATTGGAATAGATCATCTATCATATTATCTCTTTTTACTCTATGAATCTGTAATGTGGAGCTGAGCATTACTAAAATATTATTAATCCCTTTAGGTTGGTTTTTTTATACTCTTGTTAGGAAATTAGCAAATGAAATATTTTAAATATAATAGAAAGAACTGAAGGATGCCATAGCCACATTTTTCCATTCCATGCATTTAGAGGATGTGTGTGTGTGTGTGTGTGTGTGTGTGTGTGTGTGTGTTTTGCTAAGGTAATTAGGGTTAAGTGACTTGCTCAGGATCGCACATGTAGGAAGTATTAAATGTCTGAGGCTGGATTTAAATTCATGTCCTTCTGACTTAAGGGCTGATGCTCTATTTACTGTACCATCTAGCTGCCCCTCATATTTAGAATTTTGGGGGCATTACTGTTAAACAGAAGAAGGTGACTTTTCTCATGAAGTTTAAAGTTAAGTATTAGCTGGTGACTTTAAAAGTGGTTGCGTGTGTTGCTGGTTTTTGTTGTTGTTGTTGTTTTTGTTTTTGTTTTTTTAATGTCTTTCCTAGTCAGCTAACAGTTTTGAAGTTTTTAATCAGCAAATTATCCTTCTTCGTGGAAAATTGAAATATAAACATGCTTTGAGAATGTTGATTAGCCAAGGTTTAAATGGAAATTTTAGGCTACATATTATATGAAACATTTTGAAACCAGTTTCATGAATTCTTTTTTGTTCTACAATAAAAGCATCATGAAGATGAATCTTGGAAGTGTTAGTTGGATGTGAGCAAGGATATTACAAAGATATCTTAAGAAAATGAAGAATGTCATTTTAGTACCATTGTAAATGTCAGTTTTGTCTAAAATGGATTTGTTTATAATACAGTCCAATGACTTCTCCCTCTTTGAATTAGATTTTTTTTTTTTTTTTTTTTAAAGAAAGGAATCTGGGGCAGCTAAGTGGCACAGTGGATAGAGCACCAGCCTTGAATTCAGGAGGACCCGAGTTCAAATTTGGTTTCAGACACTTAACATTTCCTAGCTGTGTGATCCTGGGCAAGTCACTTAACCCCAGCCTCAAAAAAAAAAAAAAAAAAAGGAAAAGGAAAAGAATCCCATTATTGAGCAAAATAATAATATGGTCTGGTTATCTTGGTTTTATTTTCTATACATACTTTTTCAAGGCATTTTCATATATATCATCTTATTTTTAACTCACTGTTGAAATCAGTATAATAGAAAACAAGTCATACAATAAATTATTAGCTTAGTTGTTTTTAATTACTCTTTCATCTCTTCCTTGGTGTTAAACTACCATGGTTGAGCCACGATAATAAAGGGAAACTGTAGTTTTAAAGCAAAATTTCCCAGTCACCCAAACTTGCATATCTTTACAGTTAGGACACCAATAAAAAACCTTCATATGAACATTCACATTTCATTGTAAGGGTACAGCTTAAAAGGAAGGAAATAGTAACTTCTGACTATTTAGAATTGTTTTGTGTGATTACTAATATTGTAAAAAGTCCACTCAGGATTAACAATGTAAGAACATATTATTTGCTATTTCTAGTTTCTTCTTTGTATTGAAGATGAGTATTTTGGCTGTCGCTTTCTTCATGGTCATTAAAGCTCAGGCTTTGGACTGAAAATGGACAATGAAAGTTCTTATGAGATAAGGTTATGTTCTTAAATGTGTAGTTTGCAATTTAGTAATGGATTACATTCCAGTGTGATTGTGTATATAATTTTTGTTCTAGAACCAAGGTTTATATGGTAAATGAAGGAACTAAAGCATCTTCCTATTCTGTCTGTGCAAGGCTAATCTTAGTTGAAATTCTGAAATAGGGTATTTTTTTAAAGCATTTTTTCTAGGCATGAGGGGACTAAATACTTAAGTTTATAGTCTGTTTCTCAGTGATCCCCCTCATTTTCCAAAAATTTCCCACATTGCAATATTAATTACCTACCAACACCCTTTCATAGCTCAGCTAATTGTTTCTTAGATAAGTTTGGGTTATTTGCAAGGATACAAAATGGATATCAATATGGATCTAGAGCTTAAAGGGAGAACTTAGAGGTCATTTAGTCTTCCTCATTTTATATATATATGAGGAAATGAAGGCTAAGTAAACAATTCCATTGAATGATTTCCTTGCATTGATGAGTCCATGAATCAAAGCCCCTTTCATCCAACTAGAACACTTTTTTTTTTTTTTAAATGTCATGAACCCAATTGACAATCTTGTGATACCTGGAAATATTGTCTCAAAATAATGTTTTTAAAATGCATAAAACAAACACAAAGGATTTAAAAATTAATCGATTGTGGTGAAACATAGTTAATTTAAAAATTAATTTAAAAGTTCATGGACCTGTAAAGGAACATTGTTGTGAATCCATGTTGACATCCTCTGAAGTAGCTAACATTTTACAAGAAATGAATTAGAAAAAAGTCAGGAAACATAGGGGAAGGTATTCATTTTAGGAAAATGGGGATTATAAGAGAGACCTGCTTAAGAGTCTGTCTCTTTATATTCCCCAAAGCTCTTTCTCCTTTTCACAGTAATTGTGACAGAAGGATGGAGGACTGTGGAGAAGCAGTTATTTATGTATGTTTTATTCAGGTCCTATCAAGACTTTGTTAAGTCTTGGTTGATAGGCATTGATTTCAAAGAAAATTTGTCATAGACTCTGAAGTGTATTTTTTAACCATTAGTTTAAATTTTTTTCCCATTTATAAATAAATCTTTGTAGCATTTCATGGTTTTCTAAAGACTTTTATATATTTTGTTTTATCCTTAAATAATATTAGCTAATAATGACATTTATATATTACTTTATGATTCATAAAGTGTTTTATGTGTTATCTCATTTGATCTTTACAAACTTTTGAGGAAAGGGATTATTATTAACGGCATTTTCCATATGAAGAAACTAAGGCTGGCAGCCTTTACTTGACCTGCCCAGGGATCAGAAAACTATTAATAAAAGTTTGTAAAGATCAAATTACAAACTTTTGAGGAAAGGGATTATTATTAACGGCATTTTACATATGAAGAAACTAAGGCTGGCAGCCTTTACTTGACCTTCCCAGGGATCAGAAAACTATTAATTTTCTGTGAGGAAAGGTTTTAACTCTGGTCTTCTGACTACAAGCCCCATATCTATAATTACTGTATCTTCTAAGAGGTAGACAAAATCAGCTTTTCCAAGAGAAAATGAACTGAAATTTTAAGGAAATTGTCAGTGAAATATTAAGTACCTGTTATACCAGAAACTGGGAATTCAAAAATAAAAAAACAAAATTTATAGTTATGAGACATTTCCACAAATAAGTATAATGCTAATGATTATATGCAAACAAAAGTTCAAATAGCCATATGAGAAATTGAAGGTAAAGAGGATTGTATTTTGGTTGGGTTTAGGTAGGGTGAAAGGTCAGAGAGATTAGTGAAAGTATCGTGGAAAAGTTGGCACCTGGATTGATCCTGAAAAGGAAAAGTTACAAACAGGCAGAAGATTTAAGGAAGGAAGTCCATTTTGAAACTGAGGTCAGAGGCTTTGAGTGTGTGGAGGAAATTAGTGCCATGTGAAGAGCTACTTCAGTTTAAAGGGAAGAAGATTTTCATGTTCACAGGTAATTTAGGGTCTGAGCCAAATTGAAAAAAAAGTCTTTTTGATGACAGGCTTCAAGGTTTGTATGTAATTTGGTTGGTTTGGGAGCTACAGAAGGTGTATGAGCTAGAGCGGTGATCCTCAAACTTTTTAAATAGGGGGCCAGTTCACTGTCCCTCAGACTGTTGGAGGGCTAGACTATGGTAAAAACAAAAACTCACACTCTGTCTCCTCCCCTCAGCCCATTTGCCATAACCCTGCGGGCCACATAAACTTCCTCAGTTGGCTGATTCTGGCCGCAGGCTGTAGTTTGAGAACCCCTGAGCTAGAGGATGAAGCTCTTAGGCCTTTGCATTGGGTCACTTAGGGGGCATGGACTTGGGAGACCAGCAGAACTGAATCCTCAAATATATGAAGAGGAGGAAGACAGCAGTAGACTGAATGAGAGGAAAAAGGCTAGAAAATGTCAGAGATTTTTATATTCAATCCTGGAGGTAAAGGCAAGTCACTGAAATAACAAGTCCTTAAATTATTGTTTGGGACAGAGGTTGAACAAGCTTAGAATATATTTATATAATGCTTTAAGATTAAAATTGTTTTCCTCACAATTCTTTTTTTTTTTTTTTTTTTTTCACTTAATATATTTTATTTTGTATGCAATTCTTGGAGGTATATAGTTGGCATGTATTATTTCCATTTTGCAAATTTTAAAAAACTGGCCTAAAATGATCCACCCAAACCAGTAAACTCAGTTCCATAGCTTTTCTGATTTTGTGCTGAGGGCAACTGTCTACACCAGCAAAAAAGAAATTTAAACTACATTTTCAGCACATTTCACCTTCCCATTCTTGGAAATCTGTTGATAGAGATATATTTTAGGGGTACATATGACCACTGATCTTTCTGTGATCGTTTCACCAATATCAAAGAATTAATTGTATGTAGTATTATGATTAAGGAGATATGGGGAATTTTGAGAAATTGTCATTATGGACTTGGTATTTTCAGTGATTTTATTTCTATCTCATTGTCCATTTTTATTATTTATAAAATATTACCATAATAAGCCATTTAGAAAATGCTAATATATTTTTATGAGTCTGTGTAAATAAGAATATATAATTGCTACATTGGAATTTTTTAAACACTGGCAGTATTTGTGGGAGAGCATCTTTATTTTCTATGTATGAGCTTAAGGAAAAGTCCTGGCTTCTCAAAAAAGTATTATGACCCTGTAATTTATAGATTTACCTGACCTCATTTAAATATTTCTTAGTTTATATCTGTTCTGTTAATAAAGATTTCTGTTATTTAAAAAAAAAACAAACTTCTTGCTATATAAAATAATATATTACTTGAATTTGTATTAGTTCCTATCTCACGATGCTAGTCCTTACATTTTAGAGGTACTTCATTTTATCAATAGCTCTTCTAAAATTGGATATTCAGAAGTGGGTATGGATTTCCAGATATAATCTTCACAAGATAACATAGTGGTACAATTAACTTCAAAATTGTGGACATTTTTTATTAATGCTGTCTCAGAAAACATGTTAATTTTTGTTAAATTGCCACAATACAGTGCTGATTTCTTATACTTTCAGTCAGCCAAGTTAAGACCACTGTTCCATAGAAATCATATTCTACTCATGCACGTATGCAAATGATTTTTTTAAACCAAGTGTAGGACTTCATATTTATCCCTATTAATTTTTTTCTGTGAGGTTGTTAATTAGAAATTTTTATACAGTGTATTCCCAGTTTCACAGAATCTACAAATTAACAAATATGTAATTTCTGTCTTATGTAGTTTATTGATAAAACTGTTGTACAGAACAATGACAAAGCCTTAGGGCACTCTACCTTTTTTCAGGTTCATTCATTCAATTAAGTGCCTTCTGTCTGCAGAGCACTTTTATTAGATAAAAAGATGAAAGGGGGAAAATAAATAGGACAATCCTTCTAATGTTAATGCAGATATATAGAGAATTAAGATGATGTTGATAGTATTTGTCTATTACCTTGCCTATTTTATGCCAAACTTCATGTATACTAAGCACTTTACAAATATTATCTCATTTGAGCATTATACAACCTTGGGAGGTAGGTGCTATTATTATTCCTATTTTATTTACAGTTCAGAAAATTGAGGCAAACATATGTTAAATCACTTTGCCAAAAGTCTGAGGTCAGACTTGAACTCAGGTCTTCTGATTATAAGTACAGCCCTGTATTTAATGTGTGCCACCTAGCCACCACCAAATATCTGAATTGCATATAAATGCATTTTTATTTTTTCAGCCACTTCAGTCTGGCTCCATTTGAAGTTTTATTGGCAAAGATATTGGAGTCTTTTGCCATTTTATTCTAGGGTTCATGTTGAAGATGAGAAAATGGAAGCAAACAGGTGAAGTGATTTATAAAAGGTCATAAAACTAGTAAATGTTTGAAACCACATTTGAACTCAAGTCTTTCTAACTCTAAGCCTGGTGCTTGTGCCACAAAATAAAAACAAGGTCTAAGTGTTAATATTTCAAAGTGAAGGCTATTACTAATAGGAGGAGGTATAAGGAAAAAATTCATGGAAATGATGGTATTTTAATTGGGTTTCAAAGAATAAGTACGAATTCAATAGATGATGATGTTGATAGCATTTGTATCAGGAAAGAGGAAAGGATGTTCCAGATATTAGGAAGTATAGGAACAAAGTTATAGTACAGTGGAGTTGGCTCATAGTAGTTGGCTAATAAGAACAAGTTGTTAAATTTTTACTGTGAGCTACACTTATTTACCCCTTGGAGAACAACAAGATGGAGCTTGATTTATTGTTTTGTTGATTTTCTAGGCTTAAGCTATGAAAGAAGTGTTAGTAATGTAGATTAAATTTATAAGTATGTATTGCATGCATTTTTCTTTTCAGGGAACTGTTAAAAAACTTACCAGTTCCTCCTACTATCCAAATCCCCAGAAAAAGAAGCACAGCTGGAAAAGTAAAATAGTAAGATTTTGTGAAAGGCCCTGAATGCAAAACAGATGAATGTGAGGTTTTATTTAGCTTTAGCTTTCAGGCATTATTGATTGACTTAACCAAACTTATAGAAGAGAATGCTTAATGTTAATTTAATTTATCAACCAACCTGGGAAGATTCAAAAAGTTTAGATTAAAAAAAAGAAAAGTCCCTGCCTATTAATCAATACTCTGAATCTACTCAATGAACCAGTTCTTCAAACCCACTGGTTCACATCTTTCAGTAGTATTCACAAGAGTATTATGAGAGGCTTTTTCAATGATTTCTTGAAATCTTGATGCACTGTTACCAGCTATAATCTGTCTACTATGTTGAGGAACAAAACTAGGTGTAGTGGACATGCTTTTGCCATTTTTTTAAAAAGTCTGTTCTGAGTCATGGTTACCTGTATGGAGGGTAAAAGATGAAATGCCAGAGGAAAGATTCAGTCTTTCAAGAATGATTTGTTAAGTAGTTCATGGCAATTGCTCAACAAACCAGGACCAGATCTATTCCAGACCTTAGACTTAGACACCGAATACAGGAATTAATAAACTGCATATGTTTTTTAAAAAAAATAGTTGAATAAAGCCAGTTAATTAATAGGAAACAATACAATATAATTGGAGGAAAGATTTGGAACTTTCCAAATTTGGGGGTGGGGGTGGAATGAGCCAGGTTCAGTTCCTTGAAATCAAAAAAAAAAAAAAAAAAAAAAGAAGTATCCCATTTCCCATCAAATGTTCTGTGAATATAATCTGAATCATAAAAACAATAAATGATTGATTAGTACGGAGTCAGTTTTCAGATAAAACAAGGATTGCTTGAGATGTACTGTTATGAGAAAATTCCTTGCTTCAATCTTAGGATCTGACCAGCATAACCTAGGTCCTTCGTTAAGGGTATCTAAGCAGCAGGTGTGGTCCATTTTCCTAGCCATGGAGGGCAAGGTTCAAACAGTTCAATACAAGTTTTCTTTCTTCCCATAATTGAATAAAGTTTCCTTACTAGAGAGAATTTTGACTAGATCCATAATTGAATAGCTGAACTACCTCTAGATTTAAATAACAAGATGGCATCAGTATGGTTTACCCATTTCCCACAGTCAACCCCTTACAATCCTAATTCTTACAATTCCTTTACCTATTCTTTTCTTAAGTGCTCAATACCTTTCATAATCTGTTTTACAATTTTATTAGGAATTGAAGTTAAGTTTGAAGAATTTGCATTTTCCTTCTTTTTAAAAATTGATCTAGGATTTATCTGTCTTCAGCCAAAATGTGATGTTCTGTAGTCTCTAAATTGTAGATCATTCTCTGGGAGCAGGATTTCTTGGGGAGCTTCTAGAGATAGCCTTCCTTTCAGTTCTGTATTGTGTCCTTCAAAGTCTTGAATCTTTTCCTGTCAGAATGTCTCCAGCCAGAATGAAGGTAGACATGCGCATGTCTTCACCAGAATTTTTCTTAGATCCAGTGTCAACTAAAAAAACTCATTCTTCAGAAATTTTCAAAAGGCCTCAGCTCAGATTTGGACTGACATTCTTATTCTTGTAGGATTTTAATTGCTCTTTTATAGTCATCCTCTTGATTCCAATCCCTTAACTATTTCTTTTTATTATTAACAAAATAAATAAATGCCTTATCACTTTTGAGCTGAGTTTATTTAATAAAGTATTAGATCATGAGAATCTACATATTTTACCTCTGAAATCTTTAAAATGAAAATTGATGCTATCAAAGGCTAACTCTCTAAAAGACTAAGAAAGCCAAAATCAGGAAAAGATAACAGGAGTGACTCATGGAAAGTGAGCAGGGATTCTCAAGCTGGAGACCTGAATTCATCTCCTTCCTCTGATGCTTATTAATTATTATTATTAATTAATAATATTATTATTATTGTCATGGTCCTGGACAAAGCATTTAACCCCCCTTGAGCTTCAGCTCCTTCATCCTCCTAAATAAGGGTAAAGGATAGAGATAGTCTTGGAGGATTCTTCCAGTTTGAGTTCTCATCATGTGAAAGAGAGTCCTAGGATGTTGAGGCAAAAGTCCAAAAAGGAAATCATCTAGGGCAGCCCATGTATTTTATACATAAGGAAACTGAGGCCCATTAGGTTAAAATGAAGGTCTCATCTCTTTCTCCTCCTAGTCTTGTGGAAGAATTTTGCTTTGATGAAAATGATTCCCAACTTTTGGTTCATTCTACTTGCTATTTCATGGGGTAGCAGTATTGTCAGCTTGGCAGGGGAATTGTTTTATTAGTCAATTCTTAGACCTCCTTGTTGCTGTTTTGCTTTAATTAATTTTTTCTGGAAAATGATTCTAACGTTGATGTCTTTACATGTTTTAAGTTCCCATTTTTTCTAGGACTTAAGAATTTAAATTTTAAAAAAGATTGTTCCCAAATATATGAGTAAATGATATGAATGTCATATTAAACTAGTTCTAAGTGTGCCTTTCCTGTTTTGTTTGCTCACGACATCAGAATTAACCCTTGATCTTAGCAGTTTTTAACTATATATTTTCTTAAGTTATTATAAATATGCACACATGCACACGCACGCGCACACACACACACACACACACACAGTATTTTCATCATAAAATGATAAATTTCTTTCTGGTAAATTTCACATAATTTTTTTTTTCTTAAATAGATCTTAATGTTGGAAACTTTGCTTCATTTTAACTATAATGTTGTATTAGAACTAAAGATTTTAAAATGTTGAATGATCCTCAGAGTTCATTCAGTTCAGCTCTTATCTAAATTATGAATTCCAAAAGTTTGTTTCTCTCTAAATCAAGAGAATAATTTATTTTGAGACAATTTACAGTAATTAGAAAGTTTTTTCTCTAAATCAAGGATAAAGCTGTTTTCTTATTACTCATGCTAAATTTCTTTATTTATTTTGAATCTTAGAGTGGCTTCTGGGGCCACACAGAAAAGATCTAATCCTTCTATAAATCAGTTTTTCAAATACTTAGGAATAGCTACATTCCCTCAGAATCCATTCTTTTCCCCTAGCTTCTCTTCTTCAGGCTGAACATCCCCAATAAGCCATTCCTGATAGGAATTAGTAATATTGCATATCTTATTGCCACACTCAATATATGGATATTAAAATGCTTTAATGGATTTTTTAAAGGGAGAGAATTTAATCTTTCTTTTATAAACATTTCTAAGTTTATTTCTAGGCCTGGCTTCCACCTCTTAGATAATTTGGTGCCCCCTCCACACTGAAGCCAGAGACAAAGCCTTGTCAGGAATGGGAACTAGAGGCTGACTTTGCCTAGCACATTTTTGAACTTCATAGTGGATGAGTGACAGATTAGGGTGCTTCATCCCATCCCCGGCCTCTTAACACCAGAACATCACTATGATTTTTCCTAAATGTGGGCCCAGGTATCTGATAAATTACAGTAGCATTTGGAGCTGGGATGAGGAGAATGAGGTTCTGTCTTTGTTGGGGAACTTTTGCTACTGAAAGTAGCCACTACAGATCTCTTTACTGAACACTTGATGTTCATCAGCCCTGTCATTCTCTGATCTATCAGATACTTGGGGAGAAGTTTGGAGAAGGAAGAAGGGGTGAGAGCTCTTCTGTTTACTCAGAGATGGTGGAAGCTACAGAGTATCTTTGCCCTTGTCACTTTATTTCAGTTAATCTACCTATGAAGTAATAGTGGGCTTGTCACTCTACAATCTGTCCCAAATGGGGTCAACAAAAAGTTGGGCGTAACTGAACAACAATATTTCTTACATCTTCTTTTGTATTCTTGTTGGCTTCATCTTCCTATCAAATGAAAAAATGTATGTGCAGAAATTTATAAATCTTGATTTGCTATGTAAATGTGAATTACTACTGCTGCTCCTGCTCCTGCTGCTCCTGCTGCTGCTACTCCTCCTCCTCCTACTACTACTACTACCACTACTACTTCTACTACTACCACTACCACTGCTACTACTGCTACTCCTACTACTACTACCTACTATACCTACTACTATAAGGCCCCATTACTACTTGCCTACCTTGTAATAGCCTTCAAACTAGTAATAAAAATATAAAAGCAGAAGGAACCTTAGAGATCAACTCATTTCAACAGGTGAGTAAATTGAGGTCTTGAGATATTAAGTGACTCATCTGAAGTAACATAACTGCTAAGTGGCTTAGTCTTGCTGTCTTCACTCTAATCAGTACTCTGCTTTCCTCTGAGGACTCTGGAATAAAATCAAAACGCCTTTTGTCTGACATTCAAGGCCTATTAGTCACTTTTACCCACCTTTAGGCCATACCTTATAACTTGATTATGTATTACTTGCTTTTCTATCCTTCAGACTTGATCAGCTCTTTCCTTCTCCATCCCTTTGCTTAGAATTCATACTATTCCCAGACTATTATTAATACGATATTCTTTTAGTGAGAACAATTATATTTGAAAAGTCATCTAAAGAATTATTCATCTTCTATTTTTATATCTTGGGTAAGCTAAGAATCCTTCCACCCGTACTTCCACTAACTGTATAATAGGAAGTGAATTCTACATCAAGGCTCTGTGCTTTTAGCAGAGTGGCCTTGGACAAATCATTTAACCTTTCACTTCAGTTCCCTCAACTATAAAAGGATTTTAATGAGATATTTGTTCCCTTCTAGCTCTAAATCTAATGCTCTTATGGTGTGATCTTTTGATTTGAAACTCAAGACCCATGAAGTAGCATGATATGGTTGAAAGAGCACTAACTTTGATATTAGGGAACCATACTTCCAGATAATGCTTCTGAAAGTGACTTCAGAAAAGTCATTTTACTTCAGTAGGTCTCATTTTCCTTATCTATGTTAGGGTCCTTTTCAAATATAAGATTCTATTCGGTTTATTAAAGTGCCATTTTCTGAAAAAATCTGGAATAAACTAGAAAAAACCCCAAAGATAGTATTGTGTTTTTATGTGGAAGAGAAATAAAGCTAATAAAACATAGGGCCTTATTTGGGAGTAGGAATCTTTTAGATCTTTTTTTTCTACTTCCTCCTTACATGGATAATGAATCAAGAAAATATTGTTGGGGGTGGAGAGAGGAGATTCTCCTCCTCCCCCTACCCCCCCCCCCAAAAAAAAAAAAAAAAGACTTGCCGAACTGGGGCTGTTTGGGGTATAAAATGAAACATAATGTTTCATAATGAACTAAACTAAAATGTTGACTCATTAAAAATAAAATTATCTTAATATATTTGATTGCAAACTGGAACATACTGACACACTCATTATTATCTCTATATTTTAAAAAAACATTTTTCATTAAGGTTTAAAAAACACACTGGATAATGTACTTTCAAGTTCTTCATTATCTATATTGTTAAAGAAATGAATGAATGATTGGCACGGTACTAAGCACTAGGAACATAAATACAAGTAAATAAGACAGTCTGTGCATTCATGGAGGTTATATAAACTAATGGCATAAGACTATTCTTAAGGTGAGCTACAAATGGTATTAAGTATATGAAACCCTAGAGTCAGTCCCAGGGCTAAAGTCTAGGTTTCAATGAGAAGATGTGGGAAGGATGGTCAGAGCAAGCTAGCTTCATTCATTCATTCAGATTTAATTTAATTTATTTATTAGGCAGGAGTGAAAGTAGCAAATAATCATAAAATTTTATTTGTATTTCTGATTTCACAGCCACATTCCAATTAGTAGAAATAATAAATCCCATGAGGTGATCTCAATCACACTGAATATTTTCATTGAGCTGGAGCCAATTTTCTAATTATGTATAATTCTAACATTGCATAGTGCAAATAGAGCAAACTATATTCCAAGGGGCTAAAATATATACTAGGAATAGCCATTTACTTTTAAAAGATTGGTTAAGCAGTAATGGTGTTGAGTTCAAAGTGTTTGTCTTTGCTTTTTTATTAAACTTTTTTAAAAAGTAAATATTTGACTTATAAAAATGTCTTTCTTTTTCTTCCCCAAACTTTATAGATGTGACTTACTTAACAGAAGAAAAGGTATACGAAATTCTTGAATTATGTAGAGAGAAAGAGGATTATTCCCCTTTAATACGAGTTATTGGAAGAGTATTTTCTAGTGCTGAGGCCTTGGTACAGAGCTTCCGTAAAGCTAAACAACATACAAAGGAAGAACTGAAATCTCTTCAAGGAAAGGACGAAGACAAGGATGAAGATGAAAAAGAAAAAGCTGCATGTTCTGCTGCTGCTATGGAGGAAGATTCAGAAGCATCATCCTCAAGGATAGGTGATAGCAACTCTCAAGGAGATAACAACTTACAAAAATTAGGTCCTGATGAAGTATCTGTAGATATTGACGCAATCAGAAGAGTCTACAACAGATTGCTTTCTAATGAAAAAATAGAAACTGCCTTTCTTAATGCACTTGTGTACTTGTCACCTAATGTGGAGTGTGACTTGACTTATCACAATGTGTACTCTCGGGATCCTAATTATCTGAATTTGTTCATTATTGTCATGGAGAATGGCAATCTTCATAGCCCTGAATATCTGGAAATGGCTCTGCCATTGTTTTGCAAAGCAATGAGCAAATTACCCCTTGCAGCCCAAGCAAAAATGGTCAGACTGTGGTCTAAATACAGTGCAGATCAGATTCGGAGAATGATGGAAACGTTTCAACAGCTTATTACTTACAAAGTCATAAGCAATGAATTCAATAGTCGTAATCTAGTGAACGATGATGATGCCATTGTTGCTGCTTCAAAGTGCTTGAAAATGGTTTACTATGCAAATGTAGTAGGAGGAGAGGTAGATACAGATCATAATGAAGAGGAGGATGAAGAGCCCATCCCAGAATCCAGTGAATTGACACTTCAGGAGCTTTTGGGAGAGGAGAGAAGAAACAAGAAGGGTCCACGAGTAGACCCACTAGAAACTGAACTTGGTGTTAAAACTATAGATTGCAGAAAACCACTTATCCCTTTTGAAGAGTTTATTAATGAACCACTGAATGATGTTCTAGAAATGGACAAAGATTACACTTTTTTCAAGGTAGAAACAGAAAACAAATTCTCTTTTATGACTTGTCCCTTTATATTGAATGCTGTCACCAAGAACCTGGGATTGTATTATGATAATAGAATCCGCATGTACAGTGAACGACGCATTACTGTGCTCTACAGCTTAGTTCAAGGACAACAGTTGAATCCATATTTACGACTCAAAGTCAGACGTGATCATATCATAGATGATGCACTTGTCCGGGTAAGTTATGTGGTAATTTGAAATACACCATAGAATATTAGCAAGTTTAGCTGTAAGAAAGATGGAAAAGCCATTAACTATTTGGAGGGAAATGTATGGCATAATGACAGCACTTTGTAATGTAGAAGTTATGGTGAGTGTTTGTAGAAACCATAAGCACAGCTGAATTTCTTCTCTTGAATAATGTGATAGTATTGTGACTTTGGCCCATCATATTCAGAATTATCAATTCAATATTCTTGATAAGCTAAAGATTAAATATATGCAGTTATATTAATAGTTGCCTCTTTGACTAGAAGAAAGTAAGATTTTTCATTTCTGCAAGAGCAAAATAAATGATTTGCCAACCAGCTCCAAGTTTATTTTAAAAATATAAACATAGAAGATACAAAAAAATCCAGAGGAAATTGGGATCACTTGCAAAAGCCACAAATGTAAAGACAGACCTAAATAAGAGAAGGAAGAGTAGTAGTCCCAGTATAGGCAGTTAGTTAGCTGGCATGTGGCATTTTTAGTAACTTTTTTCAAACATGACGTGAGTCATAAGCATTAGAGATGAAAAAGGATCTCAGACCTAGTCAAGCTCCCTCAATTTACAGGTAAGGAAATTGTGGTCCACACTGAATAATCCTTGCCCAAAGTGATAAAAATAACAAACATAAAAAGCTCGGATTTGAATCCAAGTTTTCTGCTATCCAATGTCATACTATACAACTTGAACTCCCTTTTCTATAGAATGCCATCCCCTATCTTCCATCTTACTCTACTGGCCCCTGCTTTCTGAGATTGTTTTCCATTTACTGTGTGTGTGTTTGTGGTATATACTGAATTGTTTATATGTTTAGTCTCATTAGACTGTGGGCTCCTTGACAGCAGGATCATATTTTTTCCTTTCCTTGTATCCTTAATATTTAACCCAAGGCCTGGCACAGAATTAGTGCTTAATAAATGCTTATTGACTGAGTGACTGTATTCTCTCCGCAACACTAGAATCCCTAAAATAAAAGTTACATATTCCTGTTAAACATCTCTACAAATTTTTATAGTTTTACTTTCAACTATTTATGCTAATGGAGGACAAGGCTATAAAGATGAATTAAAACTATAAATAATTGCCAAGTTACCACTATTAACTCAGAAAAAAAAAAAAAGATATGCCTTTTACCATCTTCTACAAACCCCTACATGGAAGTATGGGTACAGTAGTTTAAGTGACATATATGTAAATATCAGTAAGGGGGGGGTAAGAGGGGAGAAGCTCCAGAACAATTGAAAAGTAATATCATATCATAGCATTTAAAAATCTATAAATTTAGCCCCATGTTATTTACTAGAAAATAAAAAACAACTTATTCATCTTTAATTTTCAACATGGAAACAAAAATTCTGATTTTGAACAAATTGAATAGCTTATCTGCTCATGGATAAAAGTATAATTAACTTTTAGTATTCTACACTAGTGTAGAATTGGGGTGTGGCAAAGCTAATTCTTAAAAGTTATATTAGACCAAATTTTTGTAGCTTGACTTGATGGAAAAAATAACTGACTTGAAGCCAGGAAGACCTGCTTCTTGATGTTTAGTGACTTTGGGACCCCAATCAAGTTACCCACCTTCTTAGTGCTCTAGTTAACTCTCATATAAATTTCTGAGAAAATGATAATCTACATATAAGCTCTGGATCCACAGGTTAATTAATTTTGGATCTTTCCATCTTACTGATTACAAAATAGCCAAGTGTCTTAATACTAAAGGACTTTTAACTTTGCAAAATCCAAGTTCCCCAGTCCTCCTTGCAATGCAAAAATTGTTGACTAATGACAAAAAGCTCCAGAGGAGGCAGTTGGCAGTAACATATATATGTCCCTTTCAGAGGCTTGCTTGGTCTTCTTCATTTTAACCATGTTATTCAGAAGCCCACTAATAAATAGGTAATCATTTAAATAACTAATCTTAATCTACAAACTTCTACAAATTTAGCAACTTTGGCTGAAGTATAGATGTAATATAATACACACATGTAGTATTGTGGAGTTTT
Source organism: Sminthopsis crassicaudata (assembly GCF_048593235.1). Lineage (NCBI taxonomy): Eukaryota > Metazoa > Chordata > Mammalia > Dasyuromorphia > Dasyuridae > Sminthopsis > Sminthopsis crassicaudata. The sequence goes on from NC_133619.1 coordinate 247,780,232, forward strand.
CAGATTATATGGAGGTGCCAGAGCACAAAATTAAACACTATGACTTCTTGGTTCACTCCTTTGAGCTTTGTGGAGGCTAGTCTTTGTGCGGTGATTTTGCCTGTCCTTCAAATAACAATCATATCTTAAAGTAAAGGGCTAAAGAGTTAGACGTTAGAGAAAAGACTTAGTACAATCTACACTTAGACTCAACAAGTGGTACTCCGTCTTCCAGTGAGGGTCACATACCTCCAAAAGCATAAAATTCCACTTATAGATATTTCTAATTATTGTAATTATTTATTTATTTTTAACATTAAGCTGGAATTTTTCTGGTGCATCCACCTTGTTTCACTCTCCCAGGGCTAAGTAGAGTAATATTGGGTTTAGAATCAGAAGGACTTAGCTTAGATTCCTTGTTATTCATTTCCTGTAGGTCCTTAGGCAAGGTCCTCACTTTATCTCTTTTATATCTTCCCCATCAGAAAAGTGAAGAGTCCACTTATAACTCTGCAGTCTTAGATCTATCCTCATCTTCTAAAATTGGGCCATTAGATACTTGAAAACTTCTGTCATGAGCTTGAATGCCAGCCCCCTCCAAAGGTCCTCTCTCAACTGAATATCACCAGTTCCTCCAACCTTATATTATTAAAGTTGGCCCATGATCCCAGGTAGTGATATATATAAAGTATATCCTCCTCCATTTCCTGAACTACATTCGGTTCTAAAGGAACAACATCAAAACCCATTTAAAATCTACTCCTGATAAGCTTGCCATATTGGTTTTGCCTTTTGTTTTTCATACCTTCAGAGATTTGGGAAATAAGATTTATTATTTTGGTCAAGAAAGAACTAAAACAATTGATTAGCAAAGTGAATTTAAATACAGGAGAGTTAACTATATTGACAAATAACTTCTCAGCACTTGTAAACAAGACCATAAATTAAGATTTACCTGTATAAATCAGTTATCTAAAATTTTTTGAGAATGGAATTCAAAGTCACTTTTTAAATGACCACTTTCTTTGCAGAATTGTAGGTGATCTATTTAGGCAGGTTTTTATAATCTCTGTTAAAATGATTCCATTTGCATAAAGAAATATAAACATTATAGAATATTAGGAATTACTTAAAATGTTTTAAACAATAATATTTATATATAGATAGATAGATAGATATTTTTTTTAAGTTTTAAGTTCCACCAGTCACTTTGTACAAGAAGTCTAAAACAGTTTTGAAAAATATGGATTGTCTTGTATCATTGTGTTGCTAATAATAGCTAAATCATTCACAGTTCTTTGCCATAAAATATTGCTATTACAATTTTCTCCTGTCTGTTTGTTTCACATTGCATCAATTCATGTAAGTCTTTCTTGGGTTTTCTGAAATCATCCTGTAAGTCATTTCTTATAGCACTATAGTATTCAGTCACAATTATATGCCATAGCTTTTTCAGCCATTCCTCAGTTAATGATCATCCCCTCAATTTCTTTCAAATTCTTAGTCATCACAAAAAGAGCTGCTATAAATATTTTTGTACTCTCCCTCGCCGCATTTTTTCTTGTTGTTTTTAATCTCTTTGGGATACAGAACTAGCAGTAGTATTGCTGAATCAGAGTATGCACAGTTTTAAAACCCTTTGGGAATAGTTAGGAATAATTCAGAAAAAGTTTTAGCAAAATTTTCATTTGGAATAGATAAATAGATGAAGATGCCAAATTTCATGGCCTATTTGTAATATTAATAATAAATGAAAAAGGAAGCAACTTAGGATGTTTAGAACTTGAAATACCCTTAAAAATCATTTCATCCAACATTTTTATTTTATACATTATAAAGCCAGGTCTTTGGTTATTGGCAGAGTTAGGTAGGAAAGCATGTCCAGGATATTGCATTTTATTAGAGATAGGTTAAACAGTCGGGATTCCACCTTCCAGGCATGGATAATTAATTACTTTTTGGGAAAGGGGTTATTATAGTTACATTATAATAACAATATTTTTACAGCACTTTAAAATTTATTTCCCTCAAAAATCTTTGAGATACAGGTATTGTAAATAGGGGAGATAGAAGTACCTATAATCTTATAGTGTATTCTAAGGAAAAGATTGGAAGTTGGATTTTGAGAGTATATAACATGTATTGAAGTCACAGTTGAAGATAAAAAGTTGAGGAACCTAATAATTGTGAGCCATTGAAAGTATACTGAACGATTAGTTACCATAGCTTTAGTAGGAGTAGGAATGTAATTATAATTACTCTACTAAAAGATAGGACTTTAACACTCTGCCTTAGGTCTAACTCAAAGGAAATTTTAACCAAAGTAATTAGTAGATTACTTGTTCCTTAGCCCCATCTATCTGATTTATTCCCTTGATACACATATAAGATATTGTTTTTGTTTATTTTTTTGTATTCTTGTCCTCAATGTATATGATAATTTTACTTTTTTCATTTTATACCCATGTCTTTTTGCATATATTTCTGTATTTAATTCACATTTATCTTTTTTTAAAATCTCAGTAACATTTTATTATATTGATTTTCCAAATTGATACAGATTTTCTAATTATTGGCTTTCTAAGTTGTTTCCTATTTTTGCCCAATACATTAAAGCAGTTCTGAATATTTTTTTATAAATAGATACATTTTTAGCTTTAAAAAAATCATCTTCATAACTTAGTTTATTAACAGATAAAGAATATTGTCTAATTCTGTAGAAAGAATAAACATCATAATTAGTATATAATTTTATACAAAAGGTTTTCTCTTAAAGTATTGAAAAACTATTCACATTTAGATGTTATATATAATCTTTATTTTTGCCTAACACACCTTTGATGATGACACAGCCTATCTGACCTAGCATAAGTTTCAAATAATTCTTGACTGAATTTTTGTGATTTCTTAATTTATCCCAATTTCTATTATCCTAATTTTTTTTTGTCCTTTTAAAATATAGGCAAATTTTTCCACATTCATATCAAAAGTCTGTCTCTATAATATAAACATTTAGTGTAGAGGCAATTTATTTTATTAGTTGCAGATAATGGTTCTTTCATTTAAAAAAATTGTATTGAACTATGTTAAGTGCACTCTAGATACAGAGCATGTAATAGAAAATATTTTTGTCTTTTTGTAGTTGAATCACAAGTAGGGAGTAGGAGGCATAGATGAACATTGATAAGAATTATACACTTATGTTCAGAAAAACAAATAAATTAGATTTGGATAACTGCCAGGTAGGTATAGGAGGATGAAGAAGAAACATTTAGAATATAGAGAGAAATCATAGTGAGACTTGGTTTAGCAATGCCTAAATCAACTATAAATGAAATAAAGTGGAGATGGTAAGGTAGTACTCAGCTGTCAGTCTCTAAAGAAAACCTACACAGGGGCTCTAATCCCCTGACAGTCATTCCTTCTGCCGTGACACGGTTTCTTTCTCTTGCCATACCACCATCTCTTTCCCCACCTTTATTTAGAGATTCTTCTTAGAAAAGATGTGACAATATGAGCCCTATACTATAGGTTAAACTTGGAACTTTATCTGTATATATGTGAATTGTAGCAGAACATGTTTTGTAAATCCTGTGTACATTAAAAAGTATATTAATTTGTTTTAGGTACCATAATAACATCAGTATTAATTTCTGGCATTTATATAGTGCTTCAAAATTTGCAAAGGGCAAAATAATCCTTTTGAGGTAGGAAGTACAAGTATTATTGTCCCTTTTTATAGGGGAGGTTGAGATAGGTTTGCCTTAGAAGAGACTTTAACAAAGTTACTTATCCTTTAAAATGTCAGAAAGGGAAATTGAACCCAGAATCTTCCTTCCTCCAAGACCAATACTTTGTTCTTTGTGCCACATAGTACATTCTTTTTGATTGCTGCTCTTCTCATTTATATTTATTTAGTGGTGTTCAGATTCAGTCAGGAGTACTGAATGGTTTGTCATACATTCCCATTATTTCATTAAACTGGAATAGCAAAATCACAGCACTTGTCCTGGTATCCCCTGATTTTTCATGTTACAGAACAAGTGGCTTGATCCATTCTAATAGAGAACAGAAATAAATTCATAGATAACCCCAGAACAATTTTCTGTCCAATTGTTTCAGCCACTTGATTAGAAATGTTTTTCTTATTACCTAACAAGTTAACTTTAATATGATTAGAGCAGCCACATAGCTTTAAAGATACTTTGTATTTTGGCGTGAGAATAGTTATAAATTAAGACTTCAGAAATTCTATTTTATATTTCATGGAGCTTCATAAATGTTCTCCTACAGACTAAGAAAATTGCCTGTCATAGGCAGATAAGTATAAATCGTATATCTCACACACACATACACAATTACAAAGTCTAAAGATTTCTGGGTTGTAGCATTTTCTTTAGGTACCTGTAAATCTGGCATCTTTGTGACAGTTGTGATTTAAGATTTGGCTGTCACTCAACACACAAGTGATATGAGTCATTACAATTTATTTGCATGTATGTTTTTTGAAGAAAAAAACATGCTCCTTTTAGAATTTTCCGGATAATTAAAATTCCAAAGATTCAAAAGCATTTTCTCTGCATGCAAAATCACATATGTGGGTATATAAAAAACTAAATTGAAGGTTGCATTGAAGTCTTCTGAAATTGGGTAATTACATATTATTTTAGACAGTTTCTTCTAATATGTCATATAATGTTTTACCTTTACTCTTTTTTTTTTTTAATTTCCCCTAGTTGGAAGAAATATATGTATTTCTGTAGATGTATATATGTATACATATGTATGTGCATATGTGTATAAAAGAGAAATGAATATTAAAAAAGGGACATAGAAAGAAACAAACCTCTCAGAATCCTCTGTTTAGGTTAGAGTCAAAGCACATCATTTATTTGACATATTTTGTGTATTTTAGTGAGATCAGACTTTCCAAAATATTCATTTCAAGCTAGTATGTATTCAGAGTTCTTTTGAGTAAGGAAAACTATATTATTATATTACTGTGCATTTTATTATAAAATTTATTAGCTCTTTTATAGAAATAAAGTTGTCATGATATAAATCACATGCAATTTGATTATATATATATCAGAATATGTAAACCAGAAGGAAATCATGAACTTGTTTTGTGTAACAACCTGAAATGCAAAATGCAGAGAAAAGATGCACTGTCTTCATGCCATCTGAAGAATAAAAGAAGTTGTGTGCTGCATGTAACTTTAAGGGATAGTCAGTACTAATGGGCTTTTACTCAGTCTGTCATTAAGCATTTATTCAGTGCCTATGGTGATGAAATTATCTCTAATACTGAAATAATGTTAACAAGAGTTTGAAAGCAATGTCTTTGCTACCAGCTTAGATAAGAAATAAGAAACATTAGCTCCACTATATCTTTCAGTTCTAGAATAAAGCCAATTTTAATGGACTTATGACTTGTAAATTCATAAATGTTTTACTGAGAAAAAAGTATTGTTATATGTCTAGTAAAGAACTATATGGTTTACCAGTTTTAATTCATCAGTTATATAATAGGCCTAATTAAAACTATTATGAACACAATACTTCAACAATTCAGGGAATGTTTCAGTGTCTTTCAGTTTATAAGAGTCATCCATGTGGACATTGATTTTTCTTGTATTCTGGTTTGTAGGAGTGTTAGATATGTGAATTGATTATAAAATCATAGATTTAAAACTTTAAGGTACAATAGAAGTCATTGGGTCCAACTTCTCACTTTTTATAGATGAGGAAACTGAGGGTAAGAAAGAGGTTGTGACTTGCTCCAAATCATGCAGCTGGTAAGTTTCTGAGGCATGATTTGATTTTAGACTTTGTGACTCCAATCCCACCACACTCTCCATTGAATCGCCTCAGGTGCTAAGTACCAGGTCACTCAAGTCTATTATGAACTAATTTCTATGAATAAATTCAGAACAAGGGAATAGATTTCACCAGTTTCATTTATTATAAAGGAATTTAAGAAATGAAATGAAAGGCTAATGTGAGAGCATAAACTGCTCTCTTGTGACTTCTTTATCTTATTGGGAATTAACTTGTTTAATAGTCTGTAAAAAAAATGTTTGCAAATATATTTGTACTCCATTGCATGTACTGAGATTATACATGATTTGAACATTCACTTTTCTGCTGTCTTCTTTTCTTTTTTCTCTAATATCCAACCCATAATTTAGGATTAACAGAATCTAATTTTGTCTTTCCATTACTTGTTAGTTTCATAGTTTTAAAAGTTATCACTGTATTATCCTAGACACAGTTTTGGACTCTTTTTGCTTCTTTTAGAAGGCAGAAACAAGCAATCAAAGTAGACTGTATTTATGGTGGAAAAAATGACTTAGATCTTAAGTATCTTAATTACCAGATTTCTCTCTTGTACATCTAGCAAGTTCATTATAAATTTGCTTTCTTTGTGTCTTCTTTTTCCTCCCAACTCCTATTTTTCACTTTTTTGCTTCTACTTTAGTTTTGCTTGTTTCCATCCTAATAGGTCCAGTTAAAATTATGTTATATACTTGTTTTTCTACTACTAGCTAGAGATGATTGCCATGGAGAATCCTGCAGACTTGAAGAAGCAGTTATATGTGGAATTTGAAGGAGAACAAGGAGTTGATGAAGGAGGTGTTTCCAAAGAATTTTTTCAGCTAGTTGTGGAAGAAATCTTCAATCCAGATATTGGTATATATTTTGATAATATGTTCATTTTCTTGGATCATTATTTATGTGCTAGGTTTTTCCCAATTTTAACCTTTCTTTAGAATTGATCAATTGCCTTAACTTGAGAGGGTCAGCATTCCTATTTATATTTTATTCCTGATTCAGAAAATTGAGTAGAACTTTGTTATATTTACACCTTTTATCTGTTAATTGTGAGCTAGGCATTGATGTAAAATATTTAAATTGTTAAGTGATTAGATGACTTAATATAGAAAGGGCATTTTACTAATTATGTAACCCAGAATAAAGTAGATTTTTCCATTAATTTTGAGAATTGAGGAGATAATACGTTATATGGCAAATCCCAAAATTCTTAATGAAGTTTTAGGGTTGAACAATTTTAAAATAACTCTTAGTTGTACTTTAATGACTTAAAACTGCATTGAACCTCTTAGCATACTGCATATGCCATATTGTACCTGAGAACTAAAGAGCTTTTCTTATTACTTCATACTAAATTTTGATTTGGTGTGATTTAATAGTTTGGACTAAGTTCAAAAGTAGCCAAGTTTTGAGTTTATTATAAGGGAAAGAAAAAAAAATGAACATTCAATTAGAAAACCATATTAAGTAATTTGTAGAAATCTCAGAGTTTTCCTGTGATGTCAGTAGGTTGAGGCTCAGAAGAAAAGCAACTTATCCATGAATAAATATAGTATTAAAACATCAGAACTGGGATTTAAACTAGATTTTCTGACTCTGAAGCAGTTGCTTTTACCACTGCATCAACATTATGTATAAGATATTGTGCTCTGTACGTGGAATTTAAAGATAAGAAATGTCATAGCATATTCCCTTAAGGACTTTGGAATCTAGTGTGAAGATAAGACATATTACACAAGTAAAAGTAGAATAATGAATAGAAGATAAAAAGGGGTGTGTCCCAGGTTTATGGAAAGGGAAAATTAAATGTTTTTTTCCCAAAATGAACTTTTTTCCAAAATGAAAACTTTGAAAATTGTACAGTCTTCTTTGGGGATTCTTTAAGCAGAGGCTGGTCAGCTACTGTATAGGTATGTCATAAATGTTCAATTATGGAATACAATAGAAAGTCTCTCAGGCCCCTTCCAACTCCCTGAAGGCCAAGAAAGAAAAGAGAATCAAGAAGAGGTTAGCCAGCAGTATTCAGTACTACCATAAGGTTGGGGAACCAAGAAAAAACTATTGAATTGGGCCATTTGATTGATTTCATTAGTAATCCTACTGCCAAGGAAGGATATTTTCAATAAAGTTGTAGTCTGGTAACCAGCTCGATTAGTTTTTGAGAAGTGAAGTGGTAATGACAACTCCTTCTAGAAGTTAGTGAAGGGAAGGAGAAACATGAAACAGCAGTTGAAGGATCAGAGAAGGTTTTTATTTTTAGACTAAATGAGAGTTAAGCATTTTTCTTGATGGTATAGGAAGGTACAAGTAGAAAGAGCGATTGAAGATCAGTTGGAGAGCCAGAATGATTACTGGAACAGGATACCAGAGTAGAGAGAAGGGGATGGTATCCAGGGCATATGTGAAAAAGTTAATTAGGCGAAGGAGAATTGGGGAAAAAAGGGAATTGGGAAAGACAAGATGTTGAGGAAACTTCTGACTTCTCTAATAAAAGATTGGGAGTGAGGGAGAATGGAGTTGAGTTCTTGAGATAAGAGTTTGTCTGGAAATAGTCACTGAATTAATAGAGAATCATTAAGAGATGATGAATAAAGGGTAGCTTGCAAAGTGATGATCCAAGATAGCATAATTGCAGTGAATTCAGCCAGTGTGGTTTCTGGTTTATGTAGATATTTAGCCATAGGAATGTTAAGTTTAAATCAAACATACATTTAAAAATACTTTTTCTTGACTTTTATGGCAACAGCATTTTGTCATGGCAATTCCAAGTATTTTTGCTCTTTGAATTTGAGATTTCCTGTTATTTCAATTGCAGTCATATTAGTTTATTGATAGTTGAAAGACCCTCTTAAATTATTAGCTGTTATTGAATGTGAACATCTACATGTTTACACACTCTGCATATTGAAATATGTACTTATAGAAATTATATATATCATGGTAGAGGTTTGCATTTAAGTTGTCATTTTGTGTGCTAACAAATAATTTCTTAAAATTTGATTTTTGAAATACCATATTAAATGCCATGAAAATCTTACAATGAAAGTAGATCTCTTAAGTGAAATTGCAGGATATTCATAAAATAACAAAAATTATGCCAAGAATGTTGAAAGCCTCTTTTCTTTCCATGTAGAAAGATCATATTGCTGGCCAACTATCAATAAGATTAGGTTTTTTTTTTTTTTTTTTTTTTTTTTAGTTATTTTTTTCAGTAGTGGGGGATTTGCATATACTTCTGTTGTCTTTAAGGCTAGAAGTAGTACTTTTGTTTGAAATATGGTTCTAGAATTGTTAAGCAAATGATGATATAATGTAGATTTGTCAAGGTAGATGTCTTTTTTCTCCTCTTATTTACTCTGATGTATCATTTCAAAATTTTTTCCTCTAAAATGCAAACTGTTCATTTTTAATATAAATTATATACTACATTACTTGTGATTATTATATATTTACTACTTTACATTACCTTACGTGAAGAAACATAGGAGAATGTCTGCTAGTATTTATTTTTCTACATAATGGCTATAAGAATTAAGAATCATTTTAATCATAAAAATTCATATTAGACTTCATCTCTCTGATATCTATTATAAATAACAATGACTGTTAGGCAGTTTTGAAATCAGTGTTTTGTATATCATGTTGGATTTTTTGAAAAATTTGATTTTATGTTTTGTTTCCTTTCATATTAGTAAGAACCTTTTTTAAAAATCATTTTGGTGAATTGAAAACCTTTACAATACAATTACCATATCATTAAATAATGTTTACCTTTTGGATATTATAAGGAAGGCATGAGTGGTCTGTCTTCAGTGTAATAGTAAAATTTGAAAACCAAGTAATAATATATACATAGGAGACACCATACACAATTTAGAATGGAAATTTGATCATCTTGCTAAAATAGATTGAGAATATGGCTTGGGAACAGGCTCTGACGGAAATTCAAAAATGAATAGAAAGAAATCGTGGATTTTAAAATAAGAGGTGCTGATAAGAAATGTAGGCAAACAAGTATACTATGAAGGAGAAAATGGCTAGTTTGTAAGATTTATAAGAGTTCTACAAGTTCTCTTGTAGTTCTTCAAGAGTTAAGAGAAATTGTGTGAAGCAAAAAAAAAAATAGTCTTATAGATTCACATTTACTTCTCTTATTGAGTCATACTCAGTATATACAATATCCTTATATTAAAGATAGTATAACTAAACTTATCAATTATCTAAATTTAAGAGTGATGATAATAATTATCATCTCATTTGATCCACATTACCCTGCCAAGTATACATTATTATTATCATGCCCATTTTACAAATGAAACAACAGAAATTAAGGGATTTGCTCAGAGCCACACATTTATTAAGTGTCAGAAACTGAATTAAATTTAGATCTTTCTGACCAGATCATCTCCTTCTCCATCTACTTGCCCTAGATGGACATTTATATGCATTATATATTGAATACATTTAGGAGCTTTAGCTTAGGATGCATTTATCCTTGTATTTACATTACAGACTGAAACTCCCAGATTCTGTTTTACAATTATAAGATTTAAAATAACACTAACTAAAAATTGCTTAGAATTTTTTAGTGAGATTTTTAAGAACATAAAATATTTTGCATTTTCATTTTTTCTGGAAATATGTTCTTTTTCATGTTTAATCACAGTAGCAGGAATATGAGATCTCGTTTCCTCTCTATAAATAAATAATATAAATTACAAATTTGGGGAAAATCCCCCTACAATCATATCGAGGTCCACTGGGAACTTTTTATTCTTGTATGTTTCATTAGCTTCCTGAAATTATATACTTCCAATTTTTTAAATTGTATGTTTGCAACATAATCTAAAATTTGCCCTTTGGTTTTTTAAATGTATAAACATGAATTTTCCTACTCATGTACAAATCAGTTTAATATAAGTAAATAAATTTATACTTTTTTCAGTCATGATCTTAAAGAAAATAATTTTTGTTTAAAATCATTTCTTATAGGTATGTTCACATATGATGAATCTACAAAACTGTTTTGGTTTAATCCATCCTCTTTTGAAACTGAGGGTCAGTTTACCCTGATTGGCATAGTACTGGGTCTGGCTATTTACAATAACTGTATACTGGATGTGCATTTTCCCATGGTTGTCTACAGGAAACTAATGGGGAAAAAAGGAACTTTCCGTGATCTGGCAGACTCTCACCCAGTAAGTTTTTGTTTTGTTTTTCTATTTTTATCCCTTATACTTGATATATAAATATAAGAATTCACTTGATATTAAAAAAAAATTGTGCTTAACATTTCTAAAGTATTTACTGCTTATTTAACTATTAAATGCAATGGTAGTATTATTAATGTTGTAAAATTGTTTTAGTTGCTTGAAACTTTTAGAGTAGCTGAAAGGTGGCAAGACAGTGATGCTTTCCTATAATGATAGCCCTCTCCCTGCTTCTGCAGAGCAGATGTGCAATACTTACCTTTACTGCTCATTATGACTTGGTACACCTATTTTCAGGAGAAATAGTTTAACTCTTTGTTACGTTTTAAAATTTACCAGTAGGCTCATTTGTCAGCTTTTTTTTTTCCTTCTTAAATTTTTAGGTTCTCTATCAGAGTTTAAAAGATTTGCTGGAATATGAGGGAAGTGTGGAAGATGACATGATGATCACTTTTCAAATATCTCAGACAGACCTCTTTGGTAATCCAATGATGTATGATCTAAAGGAAAATGGTGATAAGATTCCCATAACAAATGAAAACAGGAAGGTAATCCATGTTTTGAGTTCTTCATTGCTCTCCATTTCTGTGCATTGCAAAATGTTATGTATCATGAATAGTTTTAGATCACTGTCTAAACACTACATTTAAAAGCTAAGTGATCACATAATTTCATTTAAATCTTAAAGTCTATATTTTCTAATCCTTTGAGTAATTCAGGGGAATTTGTAAGCCATCTTTCAAAGAACTTTATAATAAGCAAATGGTTTGTTTCTTTATGAACAATGTATGTGTGTGACAAAGATGATTGAGTGTTGGAAGAGGTGTTGTGAAGCTTTATTTACTATTTGTTTACATCAGCAAAATGATACCTGTATACTTTGTCTTCATGCATGTCTCTTTTATAGAGTAATTTGTGTAAAGTTTTCTGTAAATCTGATTTCCATCAAAAGAAAGCTGTTCCATTGGGGTAAATGTACCAAAATGGAATAAAAATCACAGTTCAGCATTTTTTCAGGAACATAGGCAGAAAATAAACTTGGAATATAACGGAATATAAACATCCAAAATAAATCATATGATAATAAATTCTGTCTAGTTAATTTGATATTTTAGTACCATATGGTATATAATCTTATAGAAGAACTCATGACAAGGAGGCAATATGGTATACAGTAGAGAGAGCACTGGCTCTGGAATCAGAAGACCTAGATGACCTTGGGCAGGTCAGTTAACCTCTAGGTGCCTCAGTTTCTTCAGGTATAAAATTAAGAAGATTAGACTAAATGGCCTTAGAGGTCCCTTCTACTTTTGGATATAAATATGAGAGTATTGAAAAAAATTCACTAGTTTCCTAAGTACTTTACAGGAAAGAGAATGTAATTTTCTGATTGCTTAGACCCCATGAATATCATTTTGTGGAAGTCACTAATTTTTTAAACTAAATATTCGTATTTGAAGAAAAGACAGGGACAGACAGCTGAAGAAACTTCAATATTTTGTAAATGAAGACTTTCAAGTGCTTTAAATTGAGTTTGCTTCCAGATTTGTAAATTGTTTTAATTTCTGTATGTTAAATTTCTATGAGGTAATGAGGTGGTATGGATAACATTTATCACTATCTTTCAGAAACATTTGTGAATTATGAAATTTGTTTCTTTTTATATCTACAAACATTGTATTGAGTTTTTAAAATATTCTTGAACCTGATAATCTTTGGAAAAACTTATATTACCCAACCAAATGTTTTGCCTTTTATCTTCACTGCCACAATAAATTCCTCTGATTAATGTTTTCCTTCAGGAATTTGTCAGTCTCTATGCTGACTATATTCTCAACAAATCTGTAGAAAAGCAGTTCAAAGCCTTTCGGAGAGGTTTTCATATGGTAACCAATGAGTCTCCCTTGAAATACTTATTCAGACCAGAGGAAATTGAATTGCTTATCTGTGGAAGTCGGGTAAGAAAACAGGGACTTTTTTTTTTTTTTTTTTAATAAAATTCATTTATTCCAAAGAAGGTGGTCCAGAAGATTCTAAGAGATACTCTTTTGTTTTCAGAATCTAGACTTCCAAGCATTAGAAGAAACCACAGAATATGATGGTGGCTATACCAGGGACTCTCTTATTATTAGGTAAGATGCTTTGTGTAGAATGGCAGCATTTTGTCCATTCAATGGGAGCTATATATTCTTAAATAGTAAATGATCTAATCTTTAAAATTAATCATGAAAATTTATTTTTCATAAAACTAAAAAAGTCAGGGCTTTGGTATATTATGTCAAATACATCATGTGTAAGCTGACTATTTTTGTCTATGTTTAGAGCATGCATTTTCTACTATTTTTAGTGACACTGCCAACTGAGGGTGGAAAAAGTTTTGACATTTGTTCTATAATTTGTTTCCATGCTGAGAAGGTAGCAAAATTTGACTTAGAGCCATGGCAACTGATTGTTCAATTGTTATCACTAGTAAATCCCTGGCCTCCAATTTGGCTAATTTCTAGGATCATGGCCTCAGGCCATTTCCCTATTATTGCTGCCCAGTACCATCAGATGACAACAGTTTTCAGTGTGTTCTCCATTCCTGCTCACTCTCTAGGAAAATTTTCCAATCAGCATCTCTGCTTTTTCACCCACCACAGGACTCTCAAGGACAAAGTAGCTTCTTCTTTTTTTTTTTTTTTTTTTTAATTATAGTTTTTATTTACCAAATATATGCATGGGTAATTTTACAGCATTGACAATTGCCAAACCTTTTGTTCCAATTTTCCCCTCCTTCCCCCCTCCCCAAATGGCAAGTTGACCAATATATGTTAAATATGTTAAAGTATAAATTAAATACAATATATGTATACATGTCCAAACAGTTATTTTGCTGCACAAAAAGAATTGGACTGGCAAAGTAGCTTCTTAACATAAAGGATTTGGAAACTTAAGAGTCTTCATGTTTTCAAGAGACTCTATAAGTTTGGAGTTGAGTTGTTTTTGTTTTATTGCTCATTAACAGGACAGTCTGCTTTCTTTTAAGTAAATGAGACAATAATATTTTTACTACTCAATTTACATTTTGCTTTTATTCAAGTAGCCAAGTCTGCTATGTAAGTACTTTCTCTAGGATAGAATTCATCCATTTGAGATTTCATTCATCCAAGAGAATTCACTGTCTGGGCCTTATTTCCACCAGATGCTGCCAAACAGGGATCTCAGTCCCTATTAGTTGCTTTTGTTTCATAGCAATATAGAACAGAATAGAGGAATATGACTGAGGGTTGGAGCTGTTCAAACTAAAAAGAGCAGATGAGAAAGATTTGGGGACTAGAGTATGGAACATTCTACTGCCATCCTAACCAGCATTCAATGTGACCTCTTGTATAGAGTAATCATAGACATCTTGTGCTTCAGCCTCCTTATTTTAAATTAAGGAAACTGAAACTGAGAGATTAAGTGACTAGGTCACACAGGCAGTGAAGAGCAGTCAAGAAACCTGTCTTAATTCCAAATTAGTGCTCTTGATGTTATATCATGCTATCATTTGTATTTAAATAGTATGAATTTTCATAGAAGATAAGCATATAGACATACATACATCTGTATGTATGTATATCTCAAAGCCAACTAAAAAAGATTTTTCTCTCCTGAAATATCATCATTTTACTCTAACATTACCACTGCTTACTTACTCTTGCATGGGAAATGGAAAGTTACTTTGATATGTTGTATTTACCTTATATATTGACTTTCTTATTACAAGGATTCAAGTATATTATCATTCAAATGATACCCTTCAAATATAACTAATACAAATTTCACAAGTCTAAAACAAGTTGTACTTTTTCCTCAAGCCAATACCAACATCATAAAGGGGATTCTACTCTATTTACAATTTTAATACCTTTATTTTGAGGACATTTTATGAATGAAACTTTTTCAAGAATATTTTTACAATGTGCTATATTTGCATTTTGTGTTGATGCATTGATTCTTAGATTTGTGATCTCATTGATGTACATCATCATCAACAGTGATTGCGGCCTATGTAACCTGTCATCCTGTGCAGTTCTTTTCCATGTTCTCCCATAAATTTTCCATAGAGGGTATCAGACTTTCTTTTGTATATCTTAATATTGTATGAATGCCATTAGAAAATACAGGCAGTTAGTTCATGAGTCATCCTTCAGTCTCATCATGTGATCACCTTCCCACCTCCTTCTAGTCTCAGTGAAACTCCTTGAAAAAACTCCTCTCTTCTTCTTGAAAAATTTCCTCTCTTCTCATTCCTTACCCTTTTATAGTCTGACTTCTGACTTCATCACTCCATGGAAACTGATCTCTGAAATTACCAGCAATTTCTTAATTGCCACATCTGATGATCTTTTCTCTATCTTCCTTCTTCCCATTCTATTTTACAGTGTTGATGACCCTTTCTTCTTAAATAAGTACTTCTCGGTTTTGTTGTATTGCAATCTCCTTTACTGACTCAACATATTCATAAATATGGAAATATGTTTTAAAGGATAGCACATATTTAACCTATATCAAATTGCTTGCTGCCTGGGGAAGGAAAAGTAAAGAAGGTTGGAAGAAAAATTTAGAACACAAAGTTTTACAAAAATTAATGTTGAAAACTAATATATATATATTTGGAAAAATAAAAGTTAAAAATTAAAAATAAACTAAAAATAAAATAAAATTGAAAAATATTTTTTAAAAATATGTATATGCTCCAAGATTGCATCCTCTCTTTTCTTCTCTCCCTGCTGTCTTTCCTTTCCCCTGTTTTTCTTGCTTGTCTCATCTCTCTGTCACCTCCGTCCCACTTCTCCTTTCATCCCACTTTACTCCTTTATGGGTTTTTCTTTCATCTCTGGAAACAATTTTACAGATCTGTTATATTGCAGCAATCTTTCTTTTCAGCTTGTCTCATATCAAGACTTACCTATTAGATATTTCAAAGAGGGAATTTTAGAAACATCTCAAATACAGGATGTATAAAACTGAACTTAACTTTCTCTCCCACCCACATTTTCCAAGCTTTCTCGTATCTTTTGAAGGCACTATCATTCAATCTTATAATCTTGGCATTAACCTTAAATTCACTTTCTTCCTTACCCCGTACATCGAATCATTTGTCAAATGTTGCTATTTTCACCTCCACAATTTCTCTTGCATATATTTCCCTTACTTTCTGTTCATATTGCTATATATCTTAGTTCAAGCACTTGTCATATTAAACCTGTATTATTACAGCAGCTTTCTTATTGTTCTGCCCATCCTAAGTTCGCCACTGTAGTCCATTCTGCTGCCGAACTACTTTTCTTTAAGTACAGATCTTTCCATGTCACTTTTGCTCAGCATTCAGTGATTCCATGTTACCTCTAGAATAAAATATAAACTCCTCTTTAGTTTTTAAAGCTCTTTACTACTTATCCCTTCTTCTCTTCTCCCATTCCTCACCCCAGTCTGTCTTTCCCACTCCCTTATATATTGCTTCCTCTCCCTACTCGAATATCTCTACTTCTTGTTTTCACATGACCCTCCATCTCCATGTCTTTGTACTGGCCATGCTTTGTGCCTAGAATGAACTTGCTCAAGTATCAAGAAAATATTGAAGTTAACAAGCCAGACCTTTGTTTCAAATAAAAGTTTTGGATCTTCTAAATACAATAGTTTTTCAAAGGGAATTCAGTTTTACTCTCCTGTTCAATTCTTGATCAGATTTATTTTCCATATACAGTTTCTGTTCAAGTTATATTGTTGGAGCATTCATCCATCTGTGAATTTTTCATGCAAATAGTGTGGACAATAGACTTTCTTTATCCATCTTGGGGTTTGTTTTTGTTTTTTCATTTTGAATATCTAAGCTGAATTCTTTTGAGTGATTATCAATCTCATTTTAAAAATTGTTTAGTATTATGAGGCTTAAATAGTCAGCTCATTGTCAACCATATGTAGGAATATCTGGAGGACTTGACCTCATTTTATTTAGACTATTTTATGAGGTGACTACCTCCTTTGACAAATATATATATATATAAAATCATACACATAAACAGTGAGTTTTAGAACAAAATCTTTCAGGAAATCTTATGAATTTACATAGTAAATATAGTGAAGTAATTTGGCTTTGAAGATGGTATTTGATTATATCATGGTAAATGCTTCTAAAATATATATAGTCAGTAAACAAAGCACAGTAGTATTTTCTATCCTTTTTTCCCAATTTGTGCTGCTGTAGAAGTCCTCTCCTCTGTTCATTCTTTGGAAGTGTTTTCAATGGATGTGAATATTAAGTCATAAAAATTTTGTTAGCAACATGGCTTTTATCTGGCAACAGTATGATCTGAAATTTTGTTCGCTCTTCCCTTGTTCATCAATCCCTTAAAAAAAATTGTCAATTTTAGTTGGATTTTGCTATGTCTAGTTGATCTAATCCAACTGATAATACCATTTTGGGTTTCTTTAATATTGTTTCAGCTTCCTTCTCCAGAACCCTAGATTGTGTGTTCAAATATAAATGTGTTACCTACACCATCATTACTAAGAGTTTATCATAAAATTTTGGACAGATCTTTTCAGGGTTTTTTTTTTTTTTTTTTTTTTTTGGCCATTCTCCTTCCTGCCTCATCCTTAAATACCGTAAGAATGATTTTGCTTCTGCCTAGAAAGCATTTCATAAATTTGCTGTTACATTATTGTTTTATAAGGCATTATTGCTTATAACCTCTCACTGTCTTCTGTAAGATTTTACAAATTAGTTTATTCTAAACTAGCTTGACTCATAACTCCATATCTCTTGGCAGGTAGATCATGTTTAATATATAGTTTTTATATGCAATAGTGTTTTTTTTTTTAATAGAAAACTTATATAATGCTAAGCTCATAAATGTAGTGCTATAGCCATTGACACAATTTTTAAATTGAATTTACCATTACGTCTTCTCCCTACTTAGAGAGTTCTGGGAAATCGTCCATTCGTTTACAGATGAGCAGAAAAGACTCTTCTTGCAGTTTACAACAGGTACAGACAGAGCACCCGTGGGAGGACTGGGAAAATTAAAGATGATTATAGCCAAAAATGGCCCAGACACAGAAAGGTAATTATGGAATTCATGAATATATAGTACCTTTTATCATGTTCCAAAAATTTATTCAAGTATAAACATAAAGTGCCAGAACAGTTGTACTTTTTATTTTTATTCAAGGATTTGTTTGAACCAATTATGATTTTGGTTCAGTTTAAATATTTTTCAAAAAATATTTTGAAGTTATAATTTGTACCAGTTTATAAGTGTATAGCTTCATTATTGTTATTCATTAAAATTTTGGTTCATCTTTCAGCTCAGTAAAATATTAACTTTTTGCCTCAGCAAATTATTGTGATTTATTCACTTCTCCCCCCCCCCCCCCCCCCCATTCACAGCTTAGTTCTGTTCAAGTCACTTCTTAGGTAATAATTATTTCAGAAATAGTTAAGCACAGGCTAGAGATTGGCCATTTGTCATTGCATCTTAATTTTCTAATAGGGAAATGGAATTACTATGCTCTCATATGTGATTATTGGCCTCTAAATAATGTTTCTGTCCAAATATACTGTTGTATGCTTCATTTAAAAGACTATAGCATAGCATTGTATAATTTACAAGTAATTGAACACATACAAAAAATTTCTTTCAAGATTGCCAATTTTCAGGCCAGAAGGTTTCATGTTTATAATTTAAATCCAAAAGCAGAAGCTTATTTGTTAAGTTTTGATTTAATGTGGCATTATTGCTGGTAAATCAACATCTTTCACAGGTTTTTAACAAGTGTATATACTATATTTTCCCATGACTTAATACTTTTCCATTTTTCCCTTTTTTTCTCATTTAGGTTGCCTACATCTCACACTTGCTTTAATGTCCTTTTGCTTCCGGAATACTCCAGCAAAGAAAAACTTAAAGAAAGATTGTTGAAGGCCATCACATATGCCAAAGGATTTGGCATGCTGTAAAAAAGAAATAATAATTAATAAATA
Organism: Sminthopsis crassicaudata; assembly: GCF_048593235.1. Classification (NCBI taxonomy): domain Eukaryota; kingdom Metazoa; phylum Chordata; class Mammalia; order Dasyuromorphia; family Dasyuridae; genus Sminthopsis; species Sminthopsis crassicaudata. The sequence continues at coordinate 247,799,270 of NC_133619.1, forward strand.
TAACAAAAGGGATAACAATTGGTGGTGATGATGTCCCTATACAAAAAAAGGCCATAAGATAGTGAGCTACAGTAGTCATCCGTGTTTGTGCCTCCCTTCTTTCCTGGGGACATTAGGGCTGGAACAGCAGATTTCAGCTGCTTGTATGAACAAATTCTTTATTTTTTTTTTCTTTTCACGTGAAAGTGTTACATATTCTTTCACTTGTATGTACAGAGAGGTTTTCCTGAATATTTATTTTAAGGGTTAAATCACTTTTGCTTGTGTTTATTACTGCTTGAAGTTGAGCCTTTTTTGAGTATTTAAAAAGAAATACCAACAAACTGTACTTTCCCAAGGAAAAATATTGCCATCATTTGTAGCCCGTGTAACCTTCAAGTATGTGCTTTTTTTTGTCCCTGTATCTACTCAAATCAGGAACTGTACTTTTTTGAACAGTTTGCTTTTAAAACTTGAAGTCCTGGAAACAGTGTGATGCAATTACTGCTGTTCTAGCCCCCAAAGAGTTTTCTGTGCAAAATCTTGAGAATCAATAAAGATGGAAGGGAGAACTTGGAATGTTTTAACTGCAGCCCTGAGAACTTTACTTTAGTCACAGCACAACAAATTAAAAAACAAAACTCATGCCACTGTATGTTGTCTTCACGTGTCTTGCAGTATACTGTTTCAGTAGCCAATCCTGTTTGTTAGTATATGAAAGGGTAGAGATTTTAGGTTGGTGGGAGGTTTTTGTTTTTGTTTTTCTGAGTTTGTTTTGTTTTGAACTAAATATTTACTTGGGGGAAAGTGCATATTCAGCCAAATGATAGTGAGTCAAGTGTATTGCAAGAAAGATGGGAAATTTGTTATATTATAGACAAAGCATGTGGAAGTGCACTTAAAATTAAGTTTTATTAATTGCCTATTACATTGATTTTAAAATCGACAATCCAAAGTCTTCCCTACATGATGTCATCATCCTATTTAATGAATTGTTCCTCCTTATCAAGGCACATGATCAGTGTTGCGACATAATCAAAAAAGATGGTTACTATTCCTTGTTTTATAGAATCTAACATTAAGCAAACCTGGAAATGAATGAAACTATTGATCTTAAAGCCCATTTCTATTGTATGTCCCCAGCTATTCAATATTATTTTTTATTATTTTAAAAAGTAAATGCTAAAAATCACTTTGTGTTACAGAAAATAAACAGTAGATTTTCAACTTAAATGACAGTTCAGAAATAGTTTTCCCCTTTCCTAGTCTTCTGTGTCTGTAATGTTAATTTCTCCCATTGCAATATACAATAAAGGGATTGTATATTTTTAACTAAGGGGACATAATTGGTAAATCTTTCAACAACAAGCTATAGCTGTTGTGCAGAGCTGAGCTTGTGCCTTGACAATTGTTTTAGCTGACTTCTACAAGTCAAATCAGCTTAATGATTAATGTGAAATTGGAAGGAAAAGGACAAGTCTTGAAATCATTGGAGGGGGGGGGAAATGTCTTTCAGGATTATTTTAATAAATTCTTTCTAGTAATAGAAACAGAACTGTTATGTAACTATAATGCCGAATAAAACAGTGACCTTTTTCACCATGATCTAGTGGAAAAACAAGACAGTGATTTCCTTCCTTTGATAAGTTAAATTGGGTGTAATTGAATTGGACTTACCTGTTTTTAGAACATTGTTAAGGTATTTAACTGCATGACAGTGAACATTCAATATCATACATTTTTCTAAAGGGCATACCCATCTTTTTTTTTTTTTTTTTTTTTTCCTCTTTCTCCTTCATGTACAGTAAAAGTGAGAGCAAAGGAAACCCCAAATGCCTTTTTAGGCATCTTATATAATAAATGGGTGAAGCAATTTGAAGCTGTTCAGTTATTCTCTTAAATTCTGTTATCACTCCACTACTGAAATCCTGCCATTTTAATATGTTTTTCTGCCAAGTTTTTGATTTATGAATCCAGCAGATGTAAAGCACTAACTGTACTATTTTAGAATACTAGAAATTTAAAAAGAAAAAAATCTATATTAAGGAAAGAAAAAAGGTATGTCAGATGATCTCTTCAGGAGTTTATTTTTATTTATGCTATAACTTCTTTCTGCATGCCTGTGATTTTCCATTGCTAATTAGTATTGGCAGTATTAGTAAAGATAGACCAGACAGTTCATAATGGAATAAAATTCAAAATAGTTATTTGCTCTCTGTAAATTAGCTCTTGGTTTGGTTCTCAAGGGCTTGGGTGAAAGCAATGATTTAATTGGGAACTATATTTCCCTGCATTCTAGCCTCTGTTTCTTGACATGTCATAAAAAAAAAAAAAGAAAAAAAAATGGCTGACAATATTCTTTCTTAAAAACTGGTGGTCTTATTTAAATTTAGTTTTCCTCAAAAATAGTTTATGTATCTCAGTCTGAAAAACTAGGTTGTGGCATCAGTAAAGCTCAGGAAGAAAATATCTTCATTCAAAACTTTCTTCCCAGAACTTAACATTTTTAATTGTAATACTGACAGAAGGAATTGGCTTCTTAAATGGAATGAAGATAACAAAAAAAAATGCCCAAGTCTGATTTTAGCATTTTTTATTTTCCAAAGTTTATGACCTTATGAAGCCACAGATTAACTTACCTTTAAAAAAAATTTTTTTTTCTAAATTGAATTTAGAATTTCTCATTTTGAAGGGGATATTACTTGAGATTTTTGTTCTCTAATACTAATTTTTTAGTGGTTCATTATTGTTTTATGCTATTTTTTAAAATGGCTTAGTATTACATAATAACCTTAGGAAAGAAGGTTTTTGCTTCAATCTAATTATAAATTTTTGTCTTATATTCTAAAAAGATGGTTTGCTTCTCGTAAGACTATCCAGACCTTTTAAATTTTGGTTATAATTTCTTGAATTTCATTAATTAGGTATCTTTCTTTGGGGGCAGTTCATTTAACTTCTCTTGATTTCACTTTCCTCATCTTGAAATTGAGGTGTTAGATAATATTTTTCCCCCCATTTTTACAGTTCTGTGGGGGTTTTTTATTATGCTATTTACTCAATAGTATAATTTCTTATATTAGTTCCAAAAAAAGGTAAAAAAAACTAAACTCTTCCTTATAAACTATAGCAGCTTAGTATGCAACAGTATGTTTCCCCCCACCTTATAACATGATTGGAAAATTTTATTTTCACTCTTCTCTGCCCCTCCCCCCCATAATGGTAAAGAACTATTTTATAATTGACAGATATATGTTCCCTTATATGAAGGAATCCTTCATTTTCATTCACTTTGATAATACTTTCATTAGTTACAAACAAGTATGACATGGAACAATCTAATATTGAAACACCCAAGAATTTCTATTGAATTGAACTGTGCTTTAGTAACTTTTGTATACTAACAGATTTCTTTTTTTCCACAAAGATTACTCTTTTTAAATTAATTTAAAGATTTAAGGCTGTCCATGCAATGCAAAGACCTCTGTCTTTGAGATCATTTTGTCAAATTAAGTAATTTTTAAATCTAAAAGTTGATACTTGGTCAGTTGAAAGAAAAAAAGCAAACAATAATATTATCTCTCTTCTTTATGCCCTTGTTAGAGCTAGATGAGAGTCACCTTAAAAAGCATCAGATTCAGACTTGGCTTGTCATAAGAAATCATTCTATAAGGAATACACTCATCATCCACTGAAAGAGAATTTTAGGAATGGAAAAAAAATCTATTTGCATAAAGTATGTCTAGTATCTCAACTAAATACAATCTATACAAGACAATATTAATATATAATACACCATCTGTTAAGCCTCTGTTAAGAACTGTGCTGGGGGGAGCTAAGTTTAACAAATCAGCCTTCAAAGAGTAGAGTCTGATAGAAGAATAAGATACAAAGATAAATTGCTACAGTCTACAATCTGATCTAATTAATGCCTTGGAAACTTAAAGATGAATTTTGGAGAAGTCTAGAAAGGCTTTCAAGAAGAGATTGTATCTGATTTGAGATTTAAAGAGCAGGTAGGAATTTATAGACAGAGAGGAAGATGATTCTAGGCCTGGGAAACAACCCAAGAAAAGCCTTAGAGATGATGTTGTATGTGATGAAGGACTCCAGAGTTGGCCCGTGGAGCTTATGTAGAAGCGATAGTGCACAAGGTTGGGGGGACTAGGAATGATACTAGGGACATTTGAATATGCGGTAGAAAACAACAGGTTTTTTAAAAAATTAAACAACATGATCAGTTCTATGCCTAAGAACATTATTCTTGTAATGATAGAGTTGGATTGGAGGAAAGGCAAGAGCAGAGGTTTAATTACAGAAGCCCTGGAATTGACATTTAAAGATATTCTGGGTTTGCATTCTAGCCCTATTACTAGCTATGTAACCCTAGACGAGGCCCTTGATTTTTGTAGAGCTTCAATTTCTGTATCTGTAAAGGGGATATGGATAATTTCATTTGATATCTTACAAGGAAGATCAAATAAGATAGTGTTTTCTTCTAAAGTACTGTTAGTCAACTAGTAGTTATAATTAAAAGACCTAGAGTAGTTTACCTAAGAGAGCCTGACCAATTCTATTTTATATTGTAGAAATTAGGGAGGAGATTCTCATTTTAAGCAAAAAGAAATGGCCCTGAAATTCTTAAGGAACACTATCATGTTTACCTCAGAAATGTATTAAGTACATTCTCCAAGAAATCATGAAAAAAATTATAGCCAATAAGGTTGAAATCTTTTTGAACTTTTATACAGCTCCTGTGTGATTCTTTGGAGAAGGATGTGTGTTATGTTAAGAAACTCAGTGAAATGTTGTTGACTCTTCATAATCTCTTAGGAGAGAGCTCAACTCTTACAGCATGGTCTTATATGATTAGTCCAATCTTCAGAGCTGCTTATGAATCTGGGGGTGCCATCTTTTCCAATTCTTATATTGGACACATGTCTTGGATGGATCCTTAGGGGGATGATCCAAAGGGCAACAGTGGGTATATTCAGTCCACAATACCTTAGAAGGACCTGCTAAAGAGGGATAGAGTCATTTTAGAAAGCTGGTCTACTGGTAAAATTAAGAAATAACGGCATCGCAAAATCCATTGTTACCCTTGTGATGTCACATGAAAGCAAAGAAGGCTGCCGGCTCTGGGCAAGATTGTTCCTTTGCTCCCTGTGGTGGCCACCTTATGGGAGAACATGAAAAAGATCCACACAAGCTGAGCACATGTGGCTAGCTTGTGGTGTGCAAAAAATACCCGCTCTGGTGAAATCATAAACACATTTTAGTACGAGGTAGATTATTCATTTGTTTTTTGCTTTTAGTGCAAGTTCTCCCTTCACCCCAATATTATTTTCACGGAAGTAGCCTTGAAAACAGCTTGAAGTCTACAGTGCAAGATGACATCTGAAACTCATCCACTCTTAGTGGATGGACTTGGGCATATCTGTTGGTTTTTTTCTCTATGGGGATTATGATCTGATGTTTGGTGTATATATATATATGTGTATAACAGAATTTATATGTAGCACTTTAAGGTTTGCAAAGCACTTTATAAATATTTCATGTTATCCTCACACCAACCCTGGGAATAGTTGCTATTATCTCCATTTTACAGGTGAAGAAACAGAGGCAAACTGCTTAAGTGACCACTTAGGGTCACACAGCTAATAAATATCTGAGGCACTCTGACTCTGTGTGTGTGTATGTATAAGATTTTCATGACTATTAACTTTTGGTAAGTTTAAGATATTTGGAATTTCTTTGCCTCACAATTTAATGTAGGGGCATATGCTTTGACAGTGGTAAAGTAAAAGCTGCTGATTTCCCTAATTTAGATCACATCTTCTTGTACTAAAACTCAATTTAATTCTGTGCCAACATGAGGAAATAGCTATTTTCTTCCCTGAATAGCATATAGTCTCCTTACATAGTCCCAAATCTTCCTACTCTTAACATGTCATATATAAAAGCCAGGTCATAAGTTGTTCCTAGAATGCCCAAGTAAACTCTCAGACCTTGAATGCTCCAGAACTGATCTGGTTTTTCAAGATTGCTTTAGAAAGTACTGACAGTAGTTTGGCTCAATGGAAAATATTTAGATGAAGGACCTGAATTCAAATATGAACCCTGTTATTTAGTAGCTGAAGAGCCTTGGGCAAAACACAATCAATTTGGGCCATTTTCTCATTGAAAATATTTCCCACAATCTGTTTGGACTAAAGACCTTCAAAATTCTTTCTATGTCTATGAACCTATGTAGAATAGGATGTAATTGTGCATATTTTGCTCCTTTAACAACTGGGTATAATTTAAGAAAGAATTAATTACAGCATATGGAATATGGTATCTTCATTTTGGAATTACACAAAACTATTTTGAGGCTATGCCTAAAATTTTGAGAGTATTTGACAGGCAAAATTGGACAAAGGGGTTTGCAAGAGTTCTGATAAAAATCCAAATAAGTATCTTTTCTGAAGGTGAACTAAGATAAGAGGACCCTCTTTGTAAGTTGCCTTGCATCTTTAGCATAATTGATTTTGGGTGACCACAAGACTTCAATTTATGCTGTGCAAATCTCCAGTTTGTTTAGCCTGGAGAAGACCAGGAGCTGGCAACAAAGACAATTAAATTTATTGTAAGTTATGGAGTAATTGGGTTGAAATTAGTTATAAATAAATTTGAGAAACATATTGACAATTAGAGCTGCCTGAGATTGGAATGAGATGCCCCATAACTTGAAATATTTCAGTTGAAAATTGTGCTTGGATTAGATTCCCCTTGTTCATTGCTATTTTGATAATTTATGATTTCAAAACACTTGGTACATGTAATCTTCATAAGATGTTAATGTTCCCTGATATTTTCTAAACATTACATTATATCCTAAATTATGTACATAAATCATGGGTAAGAAGGTGGGTTACAACAAAAACAATCACTTCCAGGCCCTGAGTGGTTTCTCAGGACAAGCCCATGAGAGCAGGGCAATATAGGCGTTCTTGGAGGAACTTGGTTGTTCCAAATCTTGGAGATCATTTCTTGAGGGTATAGGACCAAAATTCTGAAACAGGAACAGGTTCTGTAGTCTTTGACTCCCAGACAGGGCACAGAGATGCAGTATATATTGAATATCAATTCCAGAGCTGAAGTAAAGCATCATAGGGATGCATTTCAGAATGTTTGAGCCAGTTCATAGTGGAGAACCTATTATTGTTAAACATTCGGTGTGAGCAGTTACATTTTGGAAGTGACAAATGCTACAAATCTGGATTTGATTCATTCTTTTGTTGATAATCTTAATGATATTAGAGAAAATTATAATAATGTAGATTAAATTTAAGTTTTTTTCCTCCTGCACAGCTGATTGTTAAATATTTGTCATCATAGCATTGATTATGCTATAAAAATTAGTAGGACAAATTGAGGAAACAACTTACATCTGAGAAGCTGAGTACAGGGAAGGGAAGAATTAAAGTTTGAAAATGAGGGAAGAAATCCAATGTGTGTTTAGGCATTAAAATAGAAAAATCTTATTTCCTATGCTGTTTCCATATTTCTGTTCCCTTCAACCCAATTTTAATATTCCCCTAATATCACATTTAAAGTCTATTTCTTGCATTCTGTGCCCTTGAATGCCAACTCCATAATTGTCTTAAAGCTTTTTCTTTCTCACACCTATCCACATTCTGACACTCACTCAAGACCTTATTCCTTCCTGACAATAATGAATGCCCTGCTCCTTTTTCAAGGACTGATTTCATGTTCATCCATACCCATCTATTATGGGGGGATCAGAATACTTTACCCTCCATTTTGGATTTCAGGTTTTTCCATCATAAATCAGCAATCTTTCCTTTGAGGATATCTATTGACTAAAGTAGATGTCCCTCTTATTCTCCTTCCTCAATGTACTCATCTGGCTCATAATCTCCATCCTCAACTCTTGCTCTCATAATAAGGGATTTAAGCATATTTACACTACCTTAAATATCCTAATTTTCCTGGTCCTCAATCCCCATGATCACCTCTCCTTCCCCCCTTCAGCTAGCTTCTGAGGTTGATGTCAACCTTTTGATTTTTATCAAGTATCCCCCTTTGACTAATGAACCTGAAAATTTCTTTCATCTTTTGTTATTCCATCTTCTATGCTTGTGATCCCCTATACATTCTTCCTCTTCATGATCTCCAGTACCTTCACTGTCAAGTGTAGCCTTTATTTCATCCTCTCCTGACTTCTTTAGCAGATTGCTGCCATTCTCATCCACACTTTGCAATATTTAATCTCTCTGTATCTAACAGACATACAGAAAAGCTGAGACCTACAAAAATGCCTATCAACAGCAAAAAAAAAAAAAAAAAAAAAAAAAAAAAAAGGCTGCCATTTGATCCTACTGTCCCAGCTAACATACTTTATCTTTCCTACTCTCCTCAGAAAATGTCCTAGAGAAAGTGCCTCCATTTCCTTTCCTTTCATGTACTTCTAAAACTTCTTCAACCAGGTTTCCAATTTCATCCTTCAACAAACAGTTTTTTGTAAAGTTATCATTCCTCTCAATGGCATATTTAATGGGCTTTTCTCAATCTTCAAGCTTCTTAACCTTTTCTATTTCTTTTCACTCTGGATCATTCTCTTTCACTCAATATTCATACTGCTAGGTCATGATGTGATTCTCTCTTCCTTTATTATTTACTCATGACAATTCTGCAATTTATCCTTTGCTGGATCTTAATCCACTAACCATGGGTGTACTTCTAGGCCCTGCCCTATTTCCTCTTATTTATCTCATTGTTTGTCAATCTCATCAGCTGTCATAAATTCAATTATAATTTTTATGCAAGTGATTGACACATTGGAGGAATGAGTAGATCTGAAGTGTGACATTAAGGGGAAACTAAATTGCATTGAAGGAGATAGGAATATGAGAGCAATACAGGAAATCAAAATCTCTTTATAATACCTGAACAGTTTGGATTCCTTCCCTCATTCCCTAACTTTAATTCTTCTCTCTCTACTCAGATTCTCAGATGTAGATTGTTTTCTCAATTTGTCTTACCAATAAATGGTAAGATAGTAAATATTTAACAACCAGGTTTCCAGGTAGAAGGAAAAAATCTCAAGTTTAATCTGCATTATTAAAATGCTCTCTGTATAACTAGTCCAAATCTGAACCTCTCCCATTGTGAATTGATTTTTGGACATCTCAAACTGGATGCTCCATCAGCATCTCAAACTCAACACATTCAGAACAGAAATAATTTCCTCCTACACCTCCCCTTCCCAACTTAACTATGACTAAATCACCATTCCCCTGGTTATTCTAACTGGTAACTATGGTGCCATTGTTAACTCCTCACTTGTGCATGTGCTGTCAAGTTTTGTCATCTCTAAACGTGTCAACCCCCCCACAAAATTTCCCCTTTTCTCAACACACATAGATAACTACCATCCTGGACTATTGCAGTGGTTTTATCATTGATTTCTAGTATCTTCTACTAAAAAGTATATCCCCCACTCGAATCCATCCTCTCCTTAGCTGCCCAAACTATTAAAATCCAAATCTGATCCCTATTCTAAAAAACTCCAGTGGCTTCCTGTTAGACTTGCAGAATCAAATATAGTATGCTCTGTCATTAAAGTATTTCGCAGTCTATCCTATTTCTTACTTTTCCAATCTTCTTATATTCTACATACTATACAATCTAGCTACGGTGACTTTTTTACTATTATTCTCACAGAATACACCATCTGACTTTCCCCCATGCTGGCAGTGTTCCCCCTCCTCACTTTTCATATCCGAATTTTCCTGGCATCAAGATTCAAATCAAATCCTCCCTTCTTTAGAAGTCTTTTCTCAGTATTCTCCCCCTCTTCATACTCACCTCCACACAGCCAGGACCTTTTCTCTGAGATTATTTTCCATTTTCCCTGTATATGTCTTGCATATACATGGATGTTGCGCATGACTGCATGTTTTCTCCCCAGCAAGAATACGAGATCCATGAGTTCTGGGACCATGTTTTTGTCTTTCTTTTTATCCCCAATACTTAACAGCATTTTGGGTACATTGTGGTTCAGTTGTCTAGTCATGTCCAATTTTTCTTTGTAAAGATACTGGAGTACTTTATCATTTCCTTCTCCAGTGGATTAAAACAAACAGATTAAGTGATTTGCCCAGCATTACACAGCTAGTAAATGTATAAGGCATTTGACGACTTTTTTTTTTTTTTTTGGTCTTTATTTTCCTTTTCTCTCATTTTCTATTTTTTTCCCTTAATTTTGTATTTAATTTTAAATTTAAAATAAAAAAGTGGATCTCTAGAAGCAAGTATTCCAGGGGCAACTTGGCTTATGGTCTTGGAGAGCACGCCACCTTGTAGATCAGACCCTAGGTTGTGGGGAGGAAAGGATCAGAGTAGAGGATGGATGGGGATTGGTGATTGGGAGGACAATGGGAAAATTTGTGATTCCCAGACCCTTGAAGGAGAGGAAAAAAGATGATCATATCTTCCTACTCCTAACTGAATCTAGAAGCTCGTGGCTTGGCTGCATATGCATAGTTATTTGTATGCTATCTGCCCTGTCAGAATGTGAGTTACTTGAGGATCCTAGTTTTGCCTTTCTCTCTTTCCCCAAGGCTTAGTATAATGGAAGATACAACTTAATGAATTCTTACTGAATGATGAGACACACACACACACATATGTATATATATATATATATATATATATATATATATATATATATATATATATATATATATATATATATATATATATAAATAAGTATTCCCCATAATAACAATTATACATATTGTATGTGGCCAATCAACTTAATTTTACAGCTAGTATCTGGAGTCAAGAAGGCATTTTCCTTGAGGCTCAAATTCAGCCTCAGACATGTAGTAACTGTGTGAGCAAATCACTTCACCTTTTTTACCTCAGTTTCCTCATCTGTAAAATGTACTGGAGAAGGAAATGGCAAACCACTCTACTATCTCTGCCAAGAAAGCCCCAAATGTGATCATGAAGAGTAAGACATGAGTAAATAAATGAATAACTCTAGCTCTTATATTCTGTAGGTTTCCCCTAACTAATACTTAACTCTGTGGTGATGGTGGTTTTATTGTATTTTATTTATTTCATTTTCTAATTATATTAATATAACAGGCAGATCCTAAAATCAATTCATTCTTTAACCTCATAATCTATCTAAACCCTATCACAGAGGTATGGATCATTGGAAAGAAATAAAATACAATTCATGGAATTATTTTTTGCCTCACCATACCTTCATATTAATAACAGCTAGCATTCATATACTTAAGGTTTGCAAAGTACTTTGCATATGTGAATCCTCACAACAACCTACTATCCCCATTTTATAGATGAGGAAACTGAGGCTGACAGACATTAAATGACCTGCCCAGAGTCACACTGTATCTGAGATTGGATTTGAACTCAAAACTTCCTATCTTCCTAATCCCTCTATCTACCACATGTCATCTAGTTACCTCTTCTTATTAAAAGGACATAGAGATTAAATTATCTACATGCAAGAATTTATTGGAGAGACTGATGAGCTTGACTAATTTTCCTAAGGAAGGTATGGCTATGTCCATTAATATGGGGGTTGGGGAATGGAGAGAGGATTCACATCCCATTATGGACATTCCTGAAACGTTTCAGGGATAATTTGCCTGATTCCTTAGGCTTTTGTGGATCAAAACCACCTCTCTAAATTGGACCTAGAAAGGGATACCAGCAATTACCTACAATACTCCTAGTAGGCATTAAGGGTCACATTTATACCCATAATAGAGAGTAGAATCTAAGTTCTTATCACTTTCTCATCCTCATCATGTTGGTCAGGCTCTCCCCCTTAACCCCTAAGGTAACTTAAATAGTTAAACATATTATCTTATTCAATAAACCTTATAACTTTTTATATCATTAAAAAAACAAAAAACTCTTTATAGGTAATATGTCCCTGTTTTGCTGCAATCACTTTACATGAGTTAGTATTGCGTCCACAAGATTTTTGACACATAATTTTATATCCTTCCTCAGGAAACCCCATGTACCACAGAATTTTTGTGGTATGTGATTTTTTTTTCAATAATCAATTCAACTTTCTTACCATCCAACTTCCCCACATCTGAAAATAAAAATACAAAACCTTTGTTGCAAACATAGTCAAGCAAAAAATTCTCATATTGTCCATATCATGTCTGAAAATGCCTCTTATTCTGCATTTTTAGATTATTGCCTCTCTGTTAAAAAATGGGTAGCATGTCTCATCATCTATCCTTTGGAATAATAGTTTATCACTGTGTTAATCAGAGGTCCTTGAATGTTTCAAAAGAGTTCGTTTTTACGATGTTAATAGTTAATGTTCTGATTCTTTTATTTCATATTAGTTCATAAGAATTCTATAATTTTCTAAAATTATTCCTTTCATTATTTCTTATAGCATAATAGTATCCTTTACAGAAGGAAATGGTGAACCACTCCAGCCTCTTTATCAAGAAAATCTAAAAAGGGGTTGTGAAGAGTTGGAAAATACTGGGGAAAAAAAAGACTGATAACTCATCCCATCCCATTATATTAATATACCACAACTTGTACAATATTTGGATGTTAAATGGAGATTTAATGAACTGCCTTTTTTTTTTTTTCAATCCTAGCTTGTATTGTAGCACATAGGTTTTTAATATGGTTTAAATCAATCAAAGTTCCAGATCACCCAGGCCAGTTTATGTTCATCTTTTGTTTGTTTCTTTTTCCAGATTATTATTTTTTAAAATAGCATTTTATTTTTTCCAAATAAAAACAAGATAGTTTTCAACATTCCTTTTTGTAAAAACCTGTTCAAATTTTTTCTCTCTTTCTCCTTACCTCCAAGAGAACAAGCAATCTGCTAAAGGTTAAACATATAATTCTTCTAAATATATTTCCCATATTCATCATGCTACACAAGAAAAATCAGATCAAAAATGAAAAAACACAAGAAAGAGAAAATATTTATGTTCATCTTTTTGTTTATCATTCTCTTAAAGGAATTGAGATTTCTAAGAATTTTTTTTAAATCCCCCAAACATTTTTATGTGGATGTTTTATAGTATGATGAGATAGGTCATTTGTCAGTGGTTTTCATATAGCTTCTTCCATGTGGTTTTATTTACTTAATAACAAGAGTTAGCCACTGTGTCTTGTTTTTGCTTATCTCTTGTTCTTTCAATGTCGACAAACCAAGGTTGCATTATAGAAGAATCAAGAAAAACTCCAAATCCTAGGTTCCTCAAGTTTTTGCCTTTTTTCTGCAGATTAGTTAGTCTGTTTTGTAAAAGTAGTTATTCAGACCTTTGTTATAGTTTTCAACTATTCTCCATTGTGCTTTTGTTCATCTGATCTTATTAAATTGTGAGCTTCAGTGATCCTTGAAAAACTTGATTTCCCCACAGCAAAAAATCACTGCAATATTTCAGTCACTGAAGTGTGCTCTTTGAGAGTTACCACTTTTGCACAATTCCTTGAAATAATATCCATCCTTACAAACCACACAATTATAAATACCATTAAGAGAGCAATGAACCATGCACACATGGCATGGAATCCAACACTCATCTGACAGAACTGACTACAAGTGGAGAAACTAGTTCAATTTGGTTTCATCTGGTCAAGGTCAAATGTTCTGAGTCAAATTAACCCACTGCTTCTTCAGCTCTCTTACCTCCTTCGGGCCCAAGCCATTTTAATATAGGGGCAGTAGAATACATACAATATAGCCCATGTAAAACCTTTTATCTCATATAAAAAGTACCTCTTGTCCCAAGTAATTTGTAGCACACTAAGAATTCCAGAGACAGAGACATTCTTGCTATAACAGAGACCAAAAAATAAAAGAAAGTTGTAGCCAAATGGAAATAAGTTTTTCTCTGGAAATTCAATGAAGGTTCAGCAGTATTGGTTTCATCATGAATTTCAAAAGCAATAATAAATGATCTTTAATATGACACTTGGCCACCTCATCCTAGAATGCTCATAAGGAACTTAAAAGAAGAGACCACCATGAAGGCAGTTGTACTTGTGCACCAAAATCTCTTGTAGAGCAGGAGGAGGGAGGAAACTCCTAGCAAGGATTAAATGAGATCCTCCCATCCTCCCATACATTAATATTCAGTGACTTAAGGATAAAATGAGCTTATGGGAGGATACTGAAGAATATCTTGGAAAACCAAGTTCAGGAATGAGAGACCCAAGAAAACACAGTTTGTAAGGTATACACAAGACTTGGGTTTATTTATCATGAATCCATTCTTCAAGAAAAAAGGGAATATTGTTTTTTCTGAAAACACTGATCATGATCCCTACCTCATAAATCATCTGTCTAAAGATTGCATGAATAAATGCAGAAGATGTTTAAGGCTGTAGGATTCTCCTTCACCTAGATGGCTCAATTCCAAAATATAGTTATTTGAGTAGCTTGTGATCCATTATCTAAGTATATTAGATTCTAGAATCAATCTATGGAGAAATAAAAATATAGAAAAAGGGTCTTCCAAGGACAGTAATCCCCCAGTTCTGAATTTAGGATGTTATCAGAAATAGGGCCCAACTGGGGAATTCCTAGGATCACAATCAGTTGCAAAGGCCATTAAAGATCATTTGGTCTAAACCCGTTATTTTAATGGATGAGGAAGATGAATCCCAGAGAAATTAAATGATTTGCTGAGATTAAACAAGTGGGCAAACCCTAGATTAAAACTGAACCCTTCTGACCATAACCCAATTCTCCTTTCCTTAGGAAGCCACTATCTTCCCAAAGCTATCAATAGTTACAAATAAAAACATTTTGTGATTCCTCCAAAAGATTTGACCTTGGCCCAGAAACTCCACAAAGACTCTGTATTCAAAGAAACACTAGGGCAGGAGATGTGCTACTTCTGAAGTTTACAATGTATCCATTTCTACAAAACTGTGGTCCAGTTGTGTCCAACTATTCACAATGCCATTTGGAATTTTCTTGGCAAAGATACTGAAGTGGGTTGCTACTTCCTTCTCCAGTTCATCTTACAAATGAGGAAACTGAGGCAAACTGGGATTAAATGACTTGCACAGGGTTAGACAGCTAGTAAGTGTCAGAAGCCAGATTTGAACTCAGGGAGATGAGGCTTCCTGAGTCCAGCTGCTCAATCCACTGAGCCACCTAGCTGCCCCTACAAAACAAAGAAGTAGATCTATGAAAAAAAGGCTTCTTGACAACTGAAAATGCAACAACTAGATTGAATGTTATATCTCAAAAATCATTATTTATGCCCTCAGTGGTTGTTTTTATTGGACTTATAAAGTATATCTTTGAAAGTATATCTTCTCAATGACACAGGGAAGTGGCAACTACTTGATCTAGGTTTCGATCATTATTTATTTTAAATTTAAATAAATTCAAAATTAAATTTATTTTAAATTTAAATAAATTCAAAATTAAATTTATTTTAAATAAATATATGTAAAATGGACATAACAACACAATTATGATGGTATAGCATTAAATAGAATTATATATTTTAATATTGTATATTGAGTCACTCTGTTTCTATTGGCATTAATATTTTAGAGGTATGTGCCTTAAAAAAAAAGTTGGCTCTCAAACCTAAATATCCAGCCAGCCCTTCCCATTCCTTCCCCCCCAACACAGACAAATCACACTTAAGAGACCCAACATCTGTGAATGGAATATTTTGTATTTAATATATAACATACATGTATGTAATCCTCCTAAATAATTCACCCAAGAAGTCAATTAAATCAACAGACCACAAGCTCTTTCCAGTCATGTGACAACCTCAGATATGTAGGATCTTTGGTTTCAGGGGACAGGAATAACCTGTCTTATCATTTAAACATGTCAAAACTGGTTGTTGCCACATGCACCAGCATGGTGTAATAAAAAGACTCCTGAAAAGTGAGTCAGGAGACCTGGTCATGAATCTTAGCTGAACCGCTCCTTGTGACATAATGGTCAAGAAAATCTCTCGTCTGTGAAATTAGAGAATTTTGGATCATGGAAGTCATTTAATTTAACCCCTTTATTTTATAGAAAAAAGAAACTGAGAGCAGGGAAAGTTAAAAGTCTCATTTAAGGTTATACACATTGTAACAAGCAGAGGCATGTTTTCTTATATAGTATCTGCATTATTATCCCCATATTTCAGATGAAAAACATAAGGTTAAATGATTTCTCTGTTGGTTTTAGAACTAGAACTCAGATCCATTTTTCCTCCAGTTCCAAGTCTAATGGTCTTTCTCCTATAACATAATATACCACTGAAGCAAAGAGATTTTAATAACCTTATTTCACAATGAAAAAAAAAAGTTTTAATTTAATTTAATTTCCTCCTGCCCCCCAGCCCATATTTCATAGATGAGGAAATAAAGACCCAGACCCTCCAACTTTAGCTACAGTGCTCATTCTATGGTAGCACCTGGATCTTTGAAGATGTTTTTATTCTGTTTATGGAAAGCCAAGAAGACTTCTGAAACTGTGAATCAAAAGCTAATGGTATAAGAAACAGAGCATCAAGATACAGGGTGCAATTGAGAATGAGGTGAGGGATAAAGGGAACAGACAAACTATATGAGCGTTCTGGCTCTAGTAAAGCTAGGTAAATATTGTGGGAAGCAGAGGGAGGGGTAAGGAGGGGTGGCTGTGACCTGTATTGGCTCTTTCCTTCAAGCATTTCTCTTGAAAAGAGAAATTCTGTTCAAGTACTAATTACAGATTTGACATTCCACTGCATTCCTTCCAGCACTTGATAAGCAAAAGTCCTTGTTCAGTTGCTCAATTTAGTACATTGTAAAAAGGTTTAGAAATAAGGCTTAGCTTCTCTTCCTATAGTTCATTTTCCCTTCCCAAGTCAACACTCAATCTGGAAACTTCTTGACTTTATACAAACTGTTGTTTCCTGCTCTTCATTTTATATACATTTGGGTTTGCTAGAATAAGATTTCTCAAGATTATTGGATTCCCAGAAATCCTTCCTAATAAAAGCATTTTACTGTATTGAGCTTCAGGACCTATAGATGAAGATAGGTCTGGACAATGCAAAGAAAGTGAAGCCTTTGAAGGTGGAAAGTTTCTTTTCCCTGGGTCTGAGTAATCCTGACTTCTCACAAATCTGAAAGAAAATAGCCTGTTTATGGGGTCCAATTTTCAGAAATGATTGGGCCCAGCTTCTTGGTCATTTCTTCATCCAATGCCGGAAATGACCAATTTAGGGAAATTTTAGGGTAGTTTAGTGGTTGAGCAGTATGGGTTATGATGGAACCAATTTCTCTTCACCTGGTTTTCTTTGGAGAGAATTGCGTTGTAATTCTCCAGGAAAAGAACCTCTGGGGACGTGGCCTTTTGAATGAAGCACCAATCTAGCTTTTTTAAGGTAACACTTCGTGAACTGGATTCTGGTCCCACTGGGAGCCATTTCTTCCACTCTTTCTCTGTATCTGCTTCTGAATCCCAGCTATAACAGGGGCCTTGCCCACCCCTCTCTTGGACACCTTTGGCATTATGATCTCTTGGAAGAGGAGCACTTAGTGGTGGAATTGCCACTTTCCGAAGATAGTGCTTGATTTTTTCTTTAAAATGTGGTTTTTGACTCATCATGGACTGAATTTCAGCCCTCAAAGGTATGAATGATGTTGCTTCTTCCTCCCCCAAAAAGACCCTTTTTGAGCTGGGTCTGGATTTGGCCACATAGCTGCTTTCTCTGCTATTACTGTAATGGAGACATCCTAGAAACTTGTCATTTGGTCTGCCACTGGTTGGATCTACCCGCACATCCCGCCCAGAGTGGGTAGTAGCTGGGTGCTGCTGATTTGGAGAACTTGGAAGCTTTTGATTAAAATAAGACCTATAGTTGGCAGGGATGGGTTTTCTTTTCTGTCCCTCCTGTTCTTTACCACTGTGGGATCTCTGGAGATAAAACTGGACCTGCTTATCCAAACTATCCCATTCCTGATGGGCTGATAAATTTCTCCTTTCCAAATTCATTTTCAAGCTGTTTTGTTTTGGATCTGGATTTAGCTTTCTCTTAGAAGCTTCCAAAAACCCATTTAGGTCTTTCTTGCTTTCCTTCTCCTTCACCAAACTACTATTTGTAGCAGGTGAGAAGTTATCTCTAGTAGATCCACAATAGCCTGGTCCTGGCGTCTTCCTCATGTCTTTCCTGTTCTGCACTATAGCCATCAGCGCTGGCTCACCATCTGCCATCATGCAGCTAGAGAACTCATTCTTGGTGAGCTGTCTGATCAAGTCCTTGTTGCCCAGCAACCTGGCATAAGCCAATTCTGACCTCCAAAGCTTCTTGCAGAACTGACCATACAAAGCTTTCTGTTCTACTAGCCAGGTTCTGGCTTCGTGTTTTTTCAGGGATTCCAAAAGACTGAGTTTTTTCTTGAGCAGATTTTCCTCCTTCCAGTTGAAAGTCAGAGTTGAATAAGATTTTTCCGAATATTTGATTTTCATCTTTTCCCTGGCTCAAAAATCACACTAGTTCTCTCTAAATCTGGATGGTTCTATGTGGAAGATATCCAAAGAGCCCCACCCCAGGGGTCTCTCCATGTAGCTGAGTGCCCCCCAAGTTCTGCTGCCCTATTCCCAGATCCCTGGCAGAGTTCTGCTCAAAACAGAGGAAGGCAGTCAAGATCTTGGCAGAATGCATGTGAATGTGGTTAGTTGCCTGTGTAGCCAATACTACCACCCAGTTCATTCTATTCAGGCAACCCAGGGTTTGTTGTTGAGACTTACCATGGAGTACTTTGTGGGTTGCTAGGACATTGAATCCTCTTCCTCCATGAAAAAATGACAGGGGACTATGTTAGGAGGCTTGTGCCAATGATTTATTGGTTTTAGAAAACAGATAGGTCACACACTGAGAAGTTTGACATGGCAACTCACTGCTCACTCTGACAATGATGTCCTCCTCCCCAAGGCACCCCAAGTCTCCCTTTAGAGTGAACTCCCTTCATGGTGATGAGATCTAGAATTGGAGGGACCTAAATGAAATTAGGGTTAATTGAGGTCTAGTGGCAGGTTCGGGGTACAGAAAGTCAAACGGAGCTCTCCTGCAACCCCTTTGGGTTCAGTGCAAAGATACAGAGTTAAATGAGGTCTAGTAGTGGTGCAAGAGTCCCCTGGAGAGGAATTCACAGACCCGAAAACCTAGATTGATAAAAGAGAGTTTGGAAGTAAGGTTAAAGTCTGGTTAATAAAAGGTGTTAGATAAAGAGAGAAGTACACCAAAGCATGGTGCCTGCATGTTTCGACCCTCTGCAAAGAGATGATTCCAGCTTGGCTCTTTTATTTGACCTGTGGGTGGAGTCCCAGATTGGTTCCTCTATGGATTTCAGCCAGGGGTAGAATTTGCTAGGTGGGGGTTGGGAAACCTGAGCACATCATTAGAATGGGGGCTGGGACAGCCTAAGTTAGCTCAGATCTGTTGGGGGCTGGGAGAGCCCAGATATCTTCCATTAGAATTCAAAAGGATGTTTTTGACCAGGATTTGTGAATCAAAGGTCAGCCCTGGGGGCTGGGAATCAGAAAGGTATCTTAAAGGGAACACAACCTGCATCACTGGGGCCTAGGACAAGAAGCATTAGGGCTTTAGTGCCTTTGGAACAAACTATTTCCACCGAGTAGAGCATAATTTTATCTGATTGAATTTGAACAAACATAACCCTCTCACCCTGGAGGAAACTTAAATATTCCTACCTACAGGTTTTATACTCCTTCCGTGTAGAAAACATGAAACTAAAAATCTTTAGAATAGAAAAGAGAAAGCTCAAGAAGGATAGGATATCTATGTTTAGTTATTTTAAAGGGTATCATTTGGAAAATAAATTTGACCTATTCTGTTGGTCTCAGAAGAAAGAAACAGTGGCAATGGGGGAAGGTGAAAAGAGGCAAATTTGGGCTCATATCAGGAAAACTTTTGAGTAATGATCAGACTTATTCCAAAGTGGGATGAATTCTTTTAGAGGCATTGGGTTGGTTACCTCTCATTTGAGATCTTTTGCCAGATATATTATAATGGGATTTCTTTGGGGAGGGGTGACAACAACCAATCAAGATCCCATCCTTACTTTCTCTCACCCTCTGACCTTTAAAAAGCCCATTACTAAGTCATTTTAAAAAATTTTACCCATGAGCCTTTTCACATCAATAAAGGGTCCTTGTGACAATAATGTCTGATGTGAATTCTTCACATTCAGAACCGCTCTCCCACCACCTGCTATATCTTCAGACTGACCACTAGCTAGATGGAGAGGATTTGGGTTCAAGCCCATAAGACCAGACTTCCTTTTTCCCAGAAGAGAGAAGATAAGATTCATTCAACAAGCATTTGTTAAACACTTTTCCTGTTTTAGACACTAGAAATTCCAATACAAAAACTGAAAACAGCCCCTGCTTTCTTGAAGCTTACATTCCATCGAGGAGAAAGGACTTTCTCCCAAAGTTCTCATCACTTCCATTCAGCAATCAGGTCCTCTCTATATGAGAATCAGATTTGGAATAGAATTTCCTTTCTTTGGCTCTTCCACTAGCTGCCTACCAACTAATTTATCTTCTTTCTATTTGTATATTGCTGCTTTCCACCCTCACCCCCACCCCCATCCCCACAGACTGTAAGCTACTTGAGGGCAGGAAACATCTTTTATATCCCCAGTGCTTAGCACAGTACTTGTTTCAGTATGTGCTTAATAAAGATTTGTTGACTGATTGTTCACATACATGCAAAGTATCATTGTGTTGAGAAAGCTTTTATGTAGTGCTTTACTGTTTACACAGTTGCCTAGTCTATCAGAGCAGCTAGGTAGCTGGGCCTAGCAGTTCAAATATGGCCTCAGACACTGTGTCAAATTACTTACCACTGTTGCCTCAGTTTTCTCATTTGTAAAGTGAGCTAGAGAAGGAAAAGACCAATCACTTCAGTAGTTGTCAAGTGGTTTGCCAAGAAAACCTCAAATGGATAAAGTACAGGCCCTGAAATCAGGAGGACTCAGCTTCAAATACAGCCTCAGACATTTAACATTTACTAGCTGTGTGACCCCTGGCAAGTCATTTAACCCCAATTGCCTCAGCAAAAAACAAAACCAAAAAAACAACAAATGAAAAACCCAAATAGGGTCTAATAGTTGCATAATAAATGTGCTAGAAGCTGGGAATACAAAGGAAAAAAAAAATATATAAAATAATATAAAAATCTGCCCTTAATAGACTTTACATTTCTGTAGGAGGAAGTAAAATATTCACAGTCATTTATATGCAGAATTAATAAAAGATTTGTTTTGCTGAAGAGGGGAAAGAAGGCCTTAGAGCTGGGGAAATCAGATACCCTCATGTAGGACACAGCATGGTAATTTTGAAGCAATACTTTATCTAGAACAAGGGATCTGAATTCAGAACAAGGGATCTGTGCCTCTGGTCCTTATCACCCGTGCGACCTTGGGTCATCTCTTTAGATCTGATCTGTAAAGTAAAGGATTTATACTAGAAGACTTCTGGTCCAGGTCTAGATTTATGTACTGAGGAGATAGCATTGATCCTTAAGGAATATTAGGCGTCTTAGACAGTTGTGTCTACTTTTCTAGCCCCTATTTGGGTTTTCTTGATGAACATACTAAAGTAGTTTGCCATTTCCTTCTTCAGCTTTTTACAGATAAGGAAACGGAGGCAAATAGAGCTAAGTAACTTATCTAGGGCTACACAGCTTGTGTCTGTGGACACATTTGAACTCAGATCTTCCTCATTGAGGAGCTGGCACTCTATTTACTGAGCCATCCAGCTACCTCTTTAGTAATGGTGATATACGGCAAATTGACTGGAAAAAAAAAAAAAAAAAGCATTAACTACTTTCTCTGTAGCACTGAGCTACTCTCTTCCTGCTCTTTTTTGACTTCACCTTTTCCTTTCTTTGATCTCTGGTGAATGGGGGGTTTCTTTAGGAAAGCTATAATATGTATCAGTAAATCTCCTGGGTTCCTGTTGTCTCCTTAGATGGTAATTCCAGCAATTAGAAAAATAATCTCCTTTTTGTGCCTTTGAGAGACCATAATCTCATTCAACTACTATCAATTCTACCGACAAAAAGATACACAATTAAAAACTTTTAGAAAAACTTTTTAAAAAACAAATTCTATTTTATTTTTAGTTTTGCTTTCTCTCCAGCTTACCCCTCCTCTTTCCTTCAGAAAACAAAAATGCAAAACCCATTACAAATATGAAATCATGTAAAATAATTTTCCTCATTTGTAATGTTGAAGAAGGAAGAAAGACAAAGAAAGTTGGAAAAATGTTTCATTTTGTGCCTGATTCCATTAGTTCTGTATTTAAAGGTAGATAGAATTTTTCATCTTAAATCTTTTGGAAGTATGATGGATCAGTATGTTGATCAGGGTTCTCCTGGTTCTGCTCACTTCATCTTGTATCAGTTTATGTAAATTTTCCTAGATTTTTCTGAAATGATCCCCTTCATCATTTTTAGCAACACAATAATGTTCCATTATGGAAGCACTAGATTGATGTTAAGAGGAGATAAACACATAGGGATGTGGTTTGGGAGCACTTAGGCAGTGCAGTGACTAGAACACCTTCACGGACATTTTTTGGTTCACATGTCTATAAATGCCCAGGAAGACATCCTCTGAATGAAAGGTGTGGGAGGCAGGGCTGCAAGCAGCATTAGTAGTCTGGAGGTCACTGCTATTGCCAGGACTTTCAGGCTCAGTCTCCTAGGCTATCTCCACTGGGTTTGGGGTAATGGTTAAGTTGGTGCAGGTGGTTAGACTTTTCTGGTTCAGGTCACTTCCTGAAAGTTGATTTAAAGCTTCAGTTAGGTTGATTCATTTGTCTTGACTGGTAATGGTCAGTAGATGACAGTTTCCATCAGTGGAGGAAATATCCATGTCAATGATATCACACATCTTTAGAGCATCAATGTGTTAAAGTTTCTTTATAAATATATGATGTGCTAGAAACAGAGCCATCTCTAGCTTAGGGCCAATTCTGACAACTGACCTGGCCCTGAACATTGGCAAACAGCTGGGCAGTGCCTGGGGAAGGTAGAGCTTGTTTTTCTAAAGATATTAAAATAGACTTGAAGCTCATTCAGTTAGGACACTTAACACTACACAAACCATGACCAAATATGACCACAGAAAGGCTACACTTCTTTCCTTCCATAAAAATAATAGACAATATAGTGCTTTTCTTATTTTTAAAAATATTATTGCTTTCCTTTGTTTTTCATATCACTCTTATTTCCAGATATCTTTTTTCTTCCTCTACGCAGAAAGCTATCCCTTATAAAAAAAAAAAGTATACAATAGAAAGAGGAAAAAAAAAAATTGGATAAAATTATAAAACACACTAACCAAGTCTGACAGTATATGCAACATTACACTATAGTCCTCCACCTCTGTAAAAAAGTTAAGAATATGTATCTTCTTTTTTTTAATTTTTTTTCTTAATTACATATAAAAACAATTTTTTAACATTTATATTTTAAAATTTTGAGTTCCAAATTCTTTTCCTCTCTCCTTTCCTTGAAAAGGCAAGCAATTTGATATAGATTACATATGTACTATCAAGCAAAACATATTTCCACATTAGCCATGTTATGAAAGAAAACACAGACCTAGGGGAAAAAAAATTAAGTTTAAAAAAAAATTGCTTCAATTTGTATTTAGACTCTACAAAGATGAAGAAATGGAGGTGGGAGTGCTAAAGATTGGAAAGCTAGGTAAATTTTTAAGCTTCTCCTGAGTTAAAATTTTCATGTAAATAATTATGGCTGACTAGAACATCACCTGCCACCATATCTTCATGTAATGTAACAAACCAATCAAGCAAGCAAACAAGTGCCTACTATGTGCCAAGCACTATCCGAGGTGCTGAAAACAAAAGGGAAAGTCTCCAGTGGTCACAGAGATTGTGTTGTGTGACTGCCAGCCAGAAGCGCTGAGTCACAGGGTTTCCTGTCTGAGGGTTGGGAACTAGGAAGAAAAGTTATATGCTAGTGCAGTCACATCCTTACATGCATTCAACTTAATATAAGAACGGGATTTTGCAGTTGAAGAAACTGAAAGCAGTGAAAATAACTAAAATTCACAGAGCACATTACAAATGTTATTAATTTTTTTGAACCTTGGAAATAGTCCTGTGAGGCTATGACTATATAAGTATTATTATACCCATTTTAAAAATAAAGAAACAAAAATTTGATAAGTGACTTTATTCATTGCTGAACAGCTTTATGATTGTCAGAAGTAGGATTTGACCCCAATTTTTGCTGATTTCAGGTCTAGTATCATCTCTACTAAATTATGTTTCCTGTTACTCCAATTTCATCACTCCACCATCCTAGGTGGAGGTATCCTAGGTGGCATAGTGGATACAGCACTGAACTTGAAATCAGATAGATTCATCCTCATGAGTCCAACTCTGGCCTCTGATACTTAGTCTGTCTCAATTTCCTTATCTGTCAAATGATATGGAGAAGGAAATGGCAAGACAGTCCCGTATTTTTTGCCAAGAAAACTCCAAATAAGGTCAGGAAGAATTGGACATGACTGAAATGACTGAACAGCAACAAAAATCTACAAAGATTTATAAATAACCATAATAATAAAATCATATTGCTAAGCAGGAATAGTTTACATTATTTAAAAATATTAATTTACATTATACTATAGAAATGCATGGCTATAGAACAGAACCTGAAGGCCCAATGCTTCTACTTGGCACAGTCACTGAGAAAACTATTGCAAAAGAAAATCCTGAGTTCAATAGGGGAGGGACTATCTTCTACCTCATTTTGTGTCCCCAATGTTTAGCACAGTACTTGGCACATAATAGATGCTTAATAAACATTTACTGATTATTTGATTGATTGATCTGCCATTTTGAATCATCCTCCTTTAGAGCAAAAAAAAAAAAAAATTAATAATGGAGAATTAGCTATTTTGAGAGAGTGAATTTTCAACAAATAATGAAATTTTATCCTAATCTTCTACACAGATCCTTTCACATGTAAATATTTGATACTGTACTATTTAAAGCTTCTGGCTATGGAGGCTTAATGCTCCCAAATTGCCTCAAGCAAAAGGTGGTAAACCTCGCTGGATAAGCCATTAGCATTTCATAAACTGATACCAGTGGTCTTAGGTCTGCTTTATATTCCATATCCTCAGGACAGGGTTATTTTAGACTGTGGTCCAGGGACCATTTTGAGATCTGGAAAAGAACAGAAACATTATTGGCCACCTCAATATTTCATCAGCATCTGTTGTGTGTACCAAAATGATATTGAGGAGGGAAATAAAAGCTCTGAAGTAGAGGTTTATACCTAATTTATTTTTTCAAAATAAGTTTTATTGTTATCTTTTGTTTTTAAATTATAATCATTTTTGGTCATAGTTTTACTCTTCCTACCTTCAGACATTCAATGTCCTCATCTTATAAAAACAAATAAAAAAAAAGAACTTCAAAACAATTAATAGACACAGTGATCCCAGATCTGGTAGTAAACATAAGTTTCTGTACCCAAAGCCCCTCATGTTTCCACCAAAAGACAAGACATTTCATCATCTAGACCAGGGCTATATAAACTTTTTCCACTCACAACCCCTTTTCACCCAAAAATTTTTTTCCATGATCCTGGATATATAGGTATATAAAATAGGTATATAAATCAAACATTTACTGATAATAAATCATACTTTTGTGACTATTGCATTCAATTATATTGCCATATATGGGACTACAGTCCCCCCACAGTTTAAGAAGTTTTGATCTATAGTATCCGGCCAAGATTAGACATGTCATTGGCTCAGAAGTGATTCAGCTCTGTTTTAACATTCGTTTCATTTACACTATCATAGTCATGATTTAGTGGACACTGTGTGATACAATGGATAGAGTGCCAGACCTGGAGTCAGGAAGACTCATTGTTCTAAGTTCAAATCTGTCCTTAGATACTTTTTAGCTGTGTAAAGTTACACAAGGGTAGGATAGGGCAAGTGAGTGACTCGTCTAGTTTGCCTCAGTTTCCTCTTCTGTAAAATGATCAGGAAAAGGAAATGGCAAATCACTCCAGTATCTCTGTCAAGAAAATCCTTAAATAAGGTCATGAAGAGTCAGATGCAAGTAAACAATAATAAAAGAAATCATCACTAACAGATCACAGCAATTATCTCATGATTTTCCAAATTCCTCATATCCATAGTGCAATAATAATATTCCATTATATTTATATGCCATATTTTGTTTAGCTTTTCCTAAATAAATAGGAAACCATTTTCTTCTTCTTCTTCTTCTTCTTCTTCTTCTTCTTCTTCTTCTTCTTCTTCTTCTTCTTCTTCTTCTTCTTCTTCTTCTTCTTCTTCTTCTTCTATTTTATTTTTTTTTTTTTTGCTACCACCAAAAGTGATACTATGAATATTTTGGTAAATATAAAACTATTTCTTCTGTCTTTGCTCTCCTTTGGATGAATATATCCAGGAGAAAGATATCTGGGGTGAGAAGGTAGGAATAACTGAATTACTTTTCTCAAAATTCTAAATTGGTCTCTGATGAGATTAGAGTTAGGGAACCAAATGATGAGATTAGGGTGGTCAGGAATGTTAGTATCAGGTTTGGTGTTCAGGGAACCAAATGAAGAGGTTTGGCTCCCCTTTAGGGATCATTTCAGCGGGCAGAGGGTTCCTTGGCATAGCATGGCATGGCATAGCATGGCATATTAGGCTCTCTGCAAGGACTGAGCCCCAAGTTGCCATTTTTATAAGAAAATCTGAGACAGAAGTTTCAATCAAATGAGATTCCCTTAATGCTGTCACTGCCCCCAGGCCTAGATAAGACCACTTACTGGGAGTGGTCTTGAGCCAACAATAGGAGTCAATAGAAATCTAAATATCCAGCTAAATGAGATTACTTCAACTAGTCCCACCAAGTTAAGCCACTTTATCTTGGTTCCTTGGGACAGGTCTCACAGAGGCAGGGATTCAAGGAGAATTTCTCCTTGAAGGAGTTTTCAGAGAGTTTTGGGGTCTCCCCTTCAATTTCAGACTCCTCTCATCAGTCTCCACAATAGTGTATCTGTTCACAGCTCAATCTACATTGCTTATTTCTATCTTTTAATAACTTTGCCAATTTATCAGAATTGTTTTAATTTGCATTTCATTTATAATTACTTACTTGTAATCTATAGCTCATATGGGTGTAGATGATTTTGTACTTCTTTAGAAAGCTGTTCATATTGTTTGACCTCTTATTGTTGGGGAATTACACTCAGTTTTACATATTTGTATCAAATTCCTATATATCTTGGATATTAGAATTTCATTTCAGATATTTGACATGATTTTTTTTCTATTTGTTTCTTTTCTTTTTCTAACTTTATTGATTTTGTATGAACCTTTTTTTGTATGTTTCTATAACTACTTTTTGATATTGTTTTATCATTTGATTTTTAATATAATTCTTCTATTTTCCCTAAGGACTGAACCATCCTTTGTAATAAAGATTAAAAAAGAAATAAATATTCCATATTCACAGTCCCTAAGTCAGCAAAAAAAGGAGGGAATATTGTATTCATTTTAACAAAATTCATTGACTCTTCTCCCTTCTCCCTACCCCCAGCACCAGGACTTATGTCACTCTTAAATATAGCCAATATGGATAAATCTAATACAAGGTTCTGACTTAATCAATGTCACTCTTGAACATTAAGGACCAGTTTGATATGATAAACCTTTACTAAATGTTGTGGAGACAGCCAGTAGAAATCCATGAAATATAATTTTATTGCTTATATGAGATAATTCCAACTAGGCTAACAAAATATTGCTTAAATAGAATTCTTTAGGAGACCTGCTTCAGGATTCAGACTAGTGTAGTAAACTAGTAATCAGTTTTAGATTAAGTGAGATGGCTTGCAGTTCAATTCAATAAGCTATGTGAGACTGCTGTGTACCCAGCCTTATCCTTGACATTTGTAAGGGTAGGGAGGATGGGGGAGAAGGAAAATATATTCTCTGACCATGAGATTCTGCCTTTCAGTATGGAAGCAAGATGAGCAAGATGAGGGGCAGTGAGTAACTCTCATTGATCTTATCTGCCATTACAAGCCTTTAGAGCTAGAACCACAAACATTCTTGAATTAGTAGTCATAGCTCTGCTGATTAGACCACCTGTATATTTTAAGCCAATCATCCATAAAATAAAGAAGTCAGACCATGTAAATCCCTCTCAAACCAATCCAATTAATAGGGATTCCCAACTTGGAGTACATGAATCACTGAGTAGTATGGGGATTTTGTTAAGGGAGTACGGAGGAAATTTTATAAATGATTCTATATTTTATTCAAATAATCTAAAAATAGTAGTGTTAGTGAAAATAATTTTATCTAATAACTTTGTGATACTAAAATTGTTATACAGTGTGGTGATTCAAGGAAATTCCAATAAACTTGGATAGAAAATGCTGTCTGCATTCAGAGAACTATGGAGACTGAATGTGCATCAAAGCATAGTATTTTCACTTTTGTTGTTGTTTTCTTGTTTTTTTTCTTTTGAGCTGACATGACAGTATGAGGAACATGGAAATATGTTTAGAAGAATTGCACATGTTTAATCTATATTGGATTACTTGTTGTCTTAAAAAGAGGGGAAAATGAGGGAGGGAAGGAGAAAAATTTGGAAAAAAAAGTTTTGCAAAGGGGAATGTTGAAAACTATATATGTATAATATTCTTGAATAGTATGGATGCTATGTATGAATGTATAATACTATTGATTTTTTAATAGTTAGTTCAATAGTTCAATGTTATATGGCAAATAAAATTTTTTATGAAAAATAATTTCTTGATTTTATTTCCTATATCCAAAATAAATTCTAGAATTTAATTTATATTTTATATTGAATGAATTTAATATTAATTTTCTTTTATATTTTACATAGAGTACAAGAAGGTTTTACTGTGATTCAGAATGGTAGGGGGACTAAAAAAGACTGGGAAAAATATTGTATAAGGCAAAAAGTGAAAACTTTGACTACCTTTCTAGAAGAAAGAAGGAAACAAGAACTAATTACTTGCCAGACACTGTGATAAGCATTATAAATATTATCTCATTTGATTCTTGTGACAATTCTGGGAGTGGGTGCTATTATTATTCCAATAATCTATAAAGATGTTGAAACTTATAGTGGTTAAGTGACTTATCAAGGATCATATAGCTAATAAATGCCTGAGGGTGAATTTAATAATAATAATAGCCAACATGTATATAGCTCTTACTATGTCACAGGCACTGTGTTAAGCACTTATAATTATTACCTCAATATATTCTCACAAGCAGCTTGGGATTCCCTCTCTCCCACTTTTTTTCTCTCCAAGTCCCATGTTCTTTTTATAAAACTTATTTTTATTTCCCCAGTTACATGTAAAAAATGAATTTTTGGTCATATATGTACATTCTCTTTATAAAAAACATACTTTCTTATGAATTATGTTGGGAGAGAAAAATCAGAACAAAAGGGAAAAACCATGAGAGAAAAATAAGACAGAAGAAAAAAAAAAAAGTGAACATAACATGTGCTGATTTACATTAAGTCTTTATAGTTGACTCTTTGGATGTGGATGGCTTTTGTCTTCCAAAGTTTAATTGGGATTCCCTCGAATTACTGAACTGCTGAGAAGAACCAAGACTGTCATAGTTGATCATTGCACATTTTTGCTGTAGACAATGTACTCCTGGTTCTGCTTGTTTTGCTCAGCAACAATTCATGTAAATCTTTCCAAGCCTTCCTAAAATCTACTTGTTCATAATTTTCAATAGAACAATAATATTCTATTACTTTCATATATAACTTATTCAGCCATTCCTCAATTGATGGGTAACTACTCATTTTCCAATTCTTTGCCACCACAAATAGGATCCCTTTTTTACAGAAAGGGAAACTGAGGCACATAGAAGTTAAATAGTTTGTCCAGGGTCCCCCAGATAATAATGTCTGAAAGCAATTTTGAACTCAGATCTTCTAATCTTCAAGACTAATACTCCATGCACTGTATCATCTCACTGCCACTTTAAGAAGAGAAAAGGATGCTAGGGTTTCCAAAGTCTTGCTCAGACTGACAACTAACATTGAAATCTTTTTTTTGGATGTAGTTTGGTACCTTTCCCCTCAAGAAAAAAAAAAAAATCAAGGTACAATCAAAAAAGGAGATTTCTAAAAAAAACAAATAAAATAAGTTAACATTATAAAGACACAAAAAATTGCTAAGCTTTCCATTGATCTTATCTGCCATTATAAGTCTTTAGAGCTAGAAGTCAGAGGTCATCTACTCTGACCCTGCCATTTTAGACATGAGAAAGATGAGACTTGGGTTAAGTGATATGACCAAGGTCACATAGCTAGGCAAGGACAAATAAGGGACTAGCTGAGGGATCCTGGGGCTTTGCCACTTTTGTGAATTATTCTCAATTTCTGGGCTGTTGCAATGCCCATTAGCTCTTCCTTCTTTCTTTCCAGTGGTAGCCCTTGACCAAAGAGGAAAGACTCTAATTACTTCTGGTTGATCCAGATTCAGCCCATGCAAAATCAGGCTGAAAGTGCTCAGTGATCCTGCCCCCACCTGCCCATGCCCTTCAAGCCCAGGCTTGAGTGGCAGGTTTGATTCCGGACAGGTGCTTGGATTTAGGTCAACAGAGCATATGTGTACTTTTATGTATCCTGGCAACACTCTTGTGAAGATGAAAGAAAATCTGACTTACAACC
The DNA here is from genome assembly GCF_048593235.1 of Sminthopsis crassicaudata. Classification (NCBI taxonomy): domain Eukaryota; kingdom Metazoa; phylum Chordata; class Mammalia; order Dasyuromorphia; family Dasyuridae; genus Sminthopsis; species Sminthopsis crassicaudata. Next base: position 247,830,072 of record NC_133619.1, read on the forward strand.
TTCAGGAGCTTTTAAAAACCAGAGAAAGGTAAACCTTGCATGGTAAGCCATAGATAAATGATGATTAAATGAGCTCTCTATTCCGAAGGGAGCAAGTTTCACCTGAAACCTTCACAACTCAGCTAGTGAATTTGATCTGCCCATATTTGTTTTGTTTTTTTTTTTTAAATCATAACCTGCTCACCTAAACAAGGTCAAAGAAAAATTTAAAGTCGCATTTCTATATCTAATATTTTCTTTTAGGAAAATTATTTTGGAGCACTATCAATCAATCATCACATACTTATTAAGAATATGCACTGAGTCAAATACTGAAGATACAAGGCAAATGTGACATGATCCCAGCTCTGAAAAAATTTACATTCCATGAGAAAAGACAAGATACAAATGTATGTGTATGTGTGCAATATATATTTCACATATATGTATGCGTGTATATGTATATATGATTATACATATTCAAATGTATAGTAGAATTTACCTTAAAGTTTGCAAAGTGCTTTATGATATTACCTTATTTCATTCCCACAAAAATCCTGGAAAGTAGGTGCTATTATTATCCCCATTTTACAGATGAGGAAACTGAGGCAGACAGAGGTTGTAGACTTACCTACAGAAAGCTTGAGGTTAGATTTGAATTCTGAAGATTTCCTACTTCTTCAAGTCCAGCATTCTATCTTCTTGTGCCATCTAGTTGAATATAAAGTAGATTTTGGAGGAAGGGCAATAGGGATGGAGTTGAGATCATGAAAGACTTCTTACAGAAGGCTGAGCTGAGTCTAGAAGGAAACTAGGAATTCCAAGAGGCATTAGGAAGGACATAAAGGGACAACTAGTCGTACAAAGGTATGGAGATGGGGCCTGTGAGTGCACATGCATGTAAGAGTGAGAGTTATGTTTCTTGTTTAGAACTAGAATCCTAGGAAGGGTTGTTCTCATTAGGAAATAATAATAAATATATTTCAGCAAAACAAAACAAGATGTGTGAATAAAGGCTGAGGCAATATGTAATTATAGCCCAAGCAGATCAGAGAAAACCTCATAAAGGAAGTGCCATTTGAAGTGTTAGGCAGGAATTCAACATATGGAAGAAGCAAAGGAGGAACATCAACAGAACCAGAGGGGTTGGGGAAGGCAGGTAGGTGGTACTGTGGAGAGAGTGCCAGTCTTGAAGTACTTGAGTTCAAATCTAATCTCAAAGGCTTATAGCTAGGAAAACTAGCGATGTGTTTGGGGGGACAGAGGGAAGTCTAGGTTTAGGAGTGATTAGACTAAAAAGAGAGGAACTATGAGCTAAAACTGGTAAGGGAGGTCTCAAGTTATGTAGGACTTGAGTGGCAAATAGAAGAGTTTTTGCTTTGTGGACAATGGAGAACCCTGGAAGATATTTTAATAGAAGAATGATATGATCATAGTTATACGTAAGAAAGATTTTCTTGATATAAATATGAAGAATGGATAAGAGAGAATAAAGTAAGGACTCTAGGATGTGTTAAAAGTCTATAGTCCTAGTGGGAGGGAAGGAGGCTCTATACTGGGCTGGTGACAGTGGCAGAAGAGAGAAAAGAACAGAAATGAGGGCTAAAATGGAGGGGGTATCAATAGCACTTGCTTAACTAATTTAAGAAAGGTAAGAAAGGAAAGTCAAATAGAAGATTGTATTCAGAGGCAGAAAGACACTGCACTAAGATGATTTCAAAAAGACCTGGAGAGACTTACATGAACTGATGCTAAGTGAAATGAGCAGAACCAGGAGATCTTTGTACACGGAAACAAGAAGACTATACAAAGATCAATTCTGATGGACGTGGCCATTTTCAGCAATGAGGTGATTCTGGCCAATTCTAATAAACCTGTGATGGAGAGAGCCATCCGCATTCAGAAAAGTACTGTCGGGACTGAATGCGGAGCACAACATAGTATTTTCACCTTTTTTGTAGTTGTTCGATTGCTTTTTTTCTTTCTCATTTTTTTTCCTTTTTAATTTGATTTTTCTCATGCAGAATGATAAATATGGAAATATGTATAGAAGAATCTCACCTGTTTAACCTATATTGGATTACTTGCTGTCTAGAAGGAGAAGGTGAGGAGGGAGAGAGAAAAATTTGGAATACAAGATTTTGCAAGAGTGAAGTTAAAAATTATCTTTGCATATATTTTGAAAAAAGAAAAAGCTATTATAAAAAAGGAAGAAAAAGAAAGGCGACTTGTCCCTTACAAAGAAAGCCTGGTAGTGAGCCAAGGGGCCTCAGCTCTGGTGAAGGCCTGGCCACTTGTGACTTTGCCCAAGTTGTTTAACTTCATTTGAGATAACTAGGCAGTAAGGGGTGCTGGGTCTGCAGTCTGAAAGACTTGAGTTGGAAACCAGCCTCAGTCGCTATTTATTGGTGTGACTAGTTGTGTAAAATGAGAATTAAAAATAGCTCTTATCTCCTTAGTTTTGTATTCACAAATTGCCTATCACAACGTCTAGCACACAATAGGCATTTATTAAATGCTTGCTTCCTCTCTCCTCAACTCTAAAATTCACAGACTGCACCAGGTAATCTGAATGAACCCTTCCATCCATAGTTCTGCTGCTTAACTTGGCAAAAAAAATGACAGTTTTAGAATCTCTCATTTATATGTAAATAATTAGAAAATCTATTCTAAGTGCTCTGAATTTTTTTCCCAATACTCGTTTCCCTGGATATTTTGCAGTGGTTCAGAATTTTATTCCAGGTTCTGTCCAAATAATGCAGATGAGAAGAGTGACGTTTCACTGCATTTCCCTCCGGGGTGGAAATGCTGTAATGGTTTAATTGCTGCAGAAACTCCCAGGCTCAACTGTGCAGAACAAGAATGACATCCCAACAGGTCCACTTTGTAGGAAGCTAAATGCCGGCAGATGGCTGGGTGGTTTTGACAGCAGGACCTCCTGAATTGGCTGCCAGAAACAGAGCCCTTCAGCCTTCAGCTTTCCCAGGCATCCCTACAGGACCCCAGCAAAGTCCTCCCATCAAGTTAGGCTATCTGCATAAAGTGTTTCTGGGCAATAGCATCACCTAGGGGACAAACTCAGGAATTACAAGTGATCCAGCTAATTTTAACCCTAGCTCCAAGCACCTGGAGATGAAGGAAGGTAGCCTTTTTTTGTGGAAAGAGCTCTTGAAAGTACCAGAGGAAAAGCTTCAAGACATTGGTAGATACTCTGTAGATATTTTGCAAAAAGCTAAGGCCAAGAACTGCCCAAGATAAAGGAACATGAAGGGATTGCTATCAGTATTGGTAAAGGAAGTTCTCACATCACATATCCATTTTATTTCTTAGAACTGGTGGTGTTTTTTTGGTTTGTTTTTGTTGTTGTTGTTTTCTGTTTTTTCCCCCATAACTGGGGGTTGAATACTACAGGCACAAAACTGCCTTTCCTAATTCCAAACAACCCCTATGTGCTAGCTCCTCACTGAGACACTTTATAGGCCACTTAACAGGAAGAATTGCTAAGTGTTTTTTAAAAAGGGAGTGACTTGGACCCTGGTTTCCCTCCCCCCTTCCTTCACTCTCCTCAGAGAGGGCTGAATCAAGGAGATCCAATAAAGCAAGTTCAATGCTGAATTCTCCCTTTTTTGCTTTGAATTTCCTTTTCTGAGTGGTGACTGAACACTGATCTTGAGAGAAAGTTTAAGTGCTTGGAAGCAACCTTCTCTCCTTCCTACTTCCCTCAGCTTCATTGAAAAAGAAACCTTTTAACAAATGTACATAATCAGGTAAAAGAAATTCCCACATGTGTATAACTATTAACTCTATCTATCTATCTATCTGTCTGTCTGTCTACCTATCTATCCCCTTCTGTCAGGAGGTAGGTATCGTGTTTCATCATGAGTTTTCTGGAATTATGATTGGTCATTGTGTCAGAAGTCTTTCAAAGTTATTTCTATGTACAATGTTGTTGTCATTGTATTTCTGCTCATTTTACTCTGCATCAATTCATTTAAGCCTTCCCAGGTTCTCTACAATTCTCCTTTTCATCATTTCTTATAGCACAATAGTATTACAAGTGAAAAAAATCTTAATTAAAATCTCAAATCCAGTCTCTAGTGATCCCTTTTCAGTGTTATTTTCCATCTCCAAATCTTTTTTTATATCTTAATATCTTCTGGTTTTCCATTTGTTTCCCCAAGAACATCCTCATCCATACTCAGCTAGCTGTCCACCCTATTCATTCTCAGGACAGCTAAGTGACACAGTGGGTACCCAGACTGGAGTCAGGGAAGCTCATCTGAATGATTTGAAATCAGCCTCAATACTTACTATTACAATACTCAGGTATCTCATCTGTAAAAGGAGTTGGAGAAGAAAACAAGCCATTGCAATATTTTTGCCAATAAAACCCCAAATGAGGTCATCCATAGTCAGACAGGACTGAACAACCACAATAATGTTTTTACCCTAGTGATACTGATGATAATCCCTTATGTTTGCAAAAGATTTAATAACTGATTTTCAACATTAGTACAGGTAGGATTTAGAGCTGGAAGAGACCTTAAATATTATGAAACCCACCTCCCTCTTCTTACAGATGAGAAGACAGAACCCCTAAGAAGCAGAAACTTGGTGACTTAGCTGAAGGGACCCAGATAATAGTTGACAGAGGCATGTATTTGACACATGTCCTCTGAAACTATCTAAGATTTTCCCCAATAAGCCATGTTGCCTTGATTGGCCTTAGAGAGCATAATCCAAGTATGGAAGTATAACTGAGTCTTTCTGTAATCTGCCAAATTTTAAAAGAACTGACAATATTTGTGGTTCTTTCACAGCACAAAATAGAGTTTAACACTAATTTAGCAAGGGGAAAGAGAATAAGCATTTATTAAGCACTTACTATATACCAAAAACTGTGCTAAGTGCTTTTTAAAATGTTACATTATTTCATCTCACAATAACTCTAGGAGTTAGGTACGATTATTATCCTCATTTTATAAGAAAATTAAGACAGACAAACTGGGGTCACACACAGTCTAGAGTCCTACAGCTAGTAAGTATCTGAGGCCATATTGGACTTAGGTCTTCCTGGCTCCAGGTCTAGCAATCTATCCACTGTACCATTGGCTTCCCTAGAATTAAAAAGAAAACAAAATTAAAATAGGATGCTACCAGATGCCGGGCTAAGACTGCCTCTTCTCCCCCATTATTTCTCTCTTCTTTCCCAAGTAGTAACCATATGCCCAGTATCCAAGGGTCTCTGTCTTCCTATCAAGCAACTTCACCCCCAAATGGCAATACCTTTATTGTTTAGGCTGCATTGCTCATCCAGGTGCAAATACTCCTAATTCTGGTGGCTAGGACTCTTTATGATACAATAAGCCATGCTGACCTAGCTATGCTCCTCATCCACCACATTCCTTATTTCCTTTTGACACCTATTGACTATGATTAAGATAATGTCTTTTCTCACATCCACCTCTAGGTTTCCCCAGCTTCCTTCAAGATTTAGTTCAACTCCCCCATTTTAGAAATGCAGCTTTTGTCAGAAATATTGGATGTAAACATTTTTTCCCAATTTTCTGCTCCCCCCCTAATTTTGGCTGTATTGATTTTGTATGCACAGAACCTTTTTTAATTTAATGTAATTTAAACGATCCATTTTGCATTTCATAATGTTCTTTAATTCTTCATTGGCCGTAAATTCCTCCTTTCTCCAATAAACTACCCCTTATTTCCCTAATTGATTTACAGTATCACTCTTTATATCTAAATCATTAACCCATTTCGACCTTATCTTGATATTATTAGATGCAACTCTCTAACATTGCAAGTTATTGAAGAGCTGCTGATTGACATTATGGAATAAGTTTCCCACACCAGAATTTTCTTACCTAATGAAATGGCAGATCTAGACTGCTTCCCATCCAAAAACACACAACAAAACACAACTCTTGTAGTCCTGACCTCATAGAGCTGTTGTTGTAAGAGGAAGTGTTTTGTAAATCTTAAAGTAGATGAGATGGGTTTGATTAGTATAGAGGTCTTTTGCACATGGCTCTCCTCATTGGTGGAAATTGATTGCCCAATGCAATAATAGTTTTAAAAGTTAAAATAATCAAGAAACCAATAGTTTTTTATACAGGGCTTCCCCCAATGCACCCGGATTCCTCCCTCCTCTTTGGTTATTTTGGAAGAGCCCTATCATAAAAAGCAGGAATTTTCACTCACCTTTAGGAAGAAAGGGATTCAGAAAAACTAGGCCATATTCTGAATACTCAGTGAAACTCCCCATTTTTAGTGTTAGTAGACTTTTTCCTAACACATTTGGATGCTTTAAATTATTTACATTGAAAAATTTTGCCACATTTATTACTTTTCTCACTTGCTTAAAAAAATAAAAATTCCAGCTTCCTCTGTATTAGCATATGTTGTGTGTGTGTGTGTGTGTGTGTGTGTGTGTGTGTGTGTGTGTGTGTGTGGTTTATCTGAGGCTGAGGCCCTGTCTGTATTCCCTGTAACTTAGCACCTGTTCTTTCTAGGAAAGCCAAGCTCGTTGCCATAGAAACATATTTGGTACCTCAACCTTCACACAGAATAACATCTAGGGAAAAGAATCACTCCTTATTTTATTTTTCAGTCCATATTTTTATTAAACAAATATTAGCTCAGGCAGAACTAACATTTCAAGGTTTTTTAAATGTACATTTCTGAGAAAATAGAGTGGCTTCCATTTTTGCTACTTTTTTCAGACCTTTTAATATTGGGGGGAGGGAAAGAATAAAATGAAGTCATACATGTCCAAATTATCAGTAGCACGCAGAGATATGAGGCTCATATAATCCCCAAACATTTCCCACCACTCCAAATATTGGCCCTTTAGAGACACTATTGCCTGGTAAAACCCATGTTAAGGATGAACATTAATGACCTGTAGAGTTAGTATTCGTCAGACCATATAAATTTCATATTTTGCCATATCAGAGTGTAGTATTTTATTGCAGAAATATCATTTCTGTACTAACCTGTTTTTGCTCCCCGTGAATGACCCCGATTTTTATTTCAGAATTTATATAATTTCAGAAATATAAAATGTTAGCGTTGGAAAGGGTCTTAGACATCATCTAACCCCCAGTTCTTAAACTTTTTCCACTTGTGACCTTTTTTTAATGACCCCCATCTTAAATCTGAGCTGAGGTATTACTGGCAGCATAGTGTATTCACAGTGCAAAGTCCACATGTTGTGTGTTCAGATTAAATCTTTTTGTAGAGAAATGAAGGGCAAATCGGGCCTAGGACTATGCTTTCCCAAGCCTGCAGCTGTGGAATCAATCACATTCAGTAGGTCACCTTGCTCACTCTTTGGAATATTTTCTCTGTCTGTCCCCCACACCTAGAATATGCTCTCTCTCTCTCTCTCTCTCTCTCTCTCTCTCTCTCTCTCTCTCTCTCTCTCTCTCTCTCTCTCTCTCTCTCTCCTCTCTCTCTCTCTCCTCTCTCTCTCTCTCTCTCTCTCTCTCTCTCTCCTCTCTCTCCTCTCTCTCTCTCTCTCTCTCTCTCTCTCTCTCTCTCTCTCTCTCTCTCTCCTCTTTCTCTCTCTCTCTCTCTCTTTCTCTCTTTCTCTCCTCTCTCTTTCTTTCTCTCCTCTCTCTTTCTCTCTCTCTCTCTTTCTCTCCTCTCTCTTTCTTTCTTTCTCTCTCTCTCTCTCTCTCTCTCTCTCTCTCTCTGTGTCTCTGTCTCTGTCTCTGTCTCTGTCTCTCTCTCTCTCTGTGTCTCTGTCTCTCTGTCTCTGTCTCTGTCTCTCTCCCATGGTCTTCCCTGACTTCCTTTAACTTCTAATTAAAATCCTATCTTCCACAAGAAGCTTTCCCCATACTTTTTGATTCTAGTGTTTTCCCTCTGTTAATTATCTCCGGTTTTTCCTGTATAGAATTTGTGCATATTTACTTGCTGTCTCCTAATTAGGTTGTGAGCTTTGTGAAGGCAGGTATTGTCCTTTGCCTCTTTGTATCCCCAGCACTTAGTATAGTTTACTGACTTATCTTTGCCTGCATAAGAACTTCTTCATACAACTTCCCATCCCATCACTTCCCAAATTGAGTCAGTTCTATGGGCAAAGTGGGTCCAGCTTATGGTTCTGCTGCTCAGTACCTGAAGATTTGGTATGTGATGTTTTCCACAGATAGGAACCTCCTTCTTACCATGACTGAATCCAACTTTAGGTTGGTCAGCTTTTAAAGAGAATTTGAACAGAAAATGAGTCCCAAACTGTCAGAGCACAGTTATTGCTTTCATTGAGCCCCATCTACCCTCCTAAGCAATAACCTAAATTTTTTTCGAGAAAAAAAGAGAAAAACAACATTTTGTAATCTGTTTATAAAAAATAATCTTTTTATGAAAATTATAGAATCACAGAATTTGAGAGTTAGAAGTAACGTTAGAAGCCAATGGTTAACTTGGGGTCTGTGAATCTGTATTTTTGTTTTTTAAAAATGATTTTGATAGCTGTATATAACTATAATTGGTTTCCTTTATAATTGTAAATATCTTATTTTATATATTTGAAATATTAATCAGAGAAGGCTTCACCAGACTGCCAAAGGTGTCCATACCCCAAAAGGATGAATAATCCCTGGAACAAGACAAACTAAATCATGAAAGGAATGCTCCCTATAACTACCCAAGCCTTTGCTGGGATCACTCACCAGCCATTTCTCCAACCAAAACCTTCTCTGGTAACTATATGTTTTTTCTCTCCCTACAAATTCATTAAAAAGTCTAAAACCTTTTTGAATTCCATATAAAAATAATTGTATGTGGGTGCTCATATGTATATCTGTATATATTTTTGGGTATATATATATATGAATATGGCATTATGCTTACTGTAACCAACTAAGCAAAATGGCTTTATTTCCTTATTGCTTTTTGTCTTTATCTTTCTCAGCATCTCCACCAACAATATTCTCTCCATCCAATAAGTCACTTCCACACACTTTGCTCTCAAGTTTGCTCAGTCTCTGTTTGACTTTCATTTGGGTGCTATTATATTCTGCCAGGAGCCTAGCAAACCTAGTTTGTAAATTATCCAGAGAAGATTCAAGTCTCTCCACTTTTTCTTCCATGTCCTTTGGATCTCCTCCGCTCCCAACCACATCCTCATCTATCAAGTTGTCTTTCATTAGAATCTGCCGTCCTTTCTCTTCCAGGGCCTTTTTGGCTTCTGGATATTCAGTGAGGGACTCCATTAAGTCATCTTTGGACAAGCAGAATAGATCAGAGTAACCGATGCTCCTGATATTGGCTGTTCTTCTGTTCCCAGTTTTGCTGCCTTTGATGTTTAAGATGCTGATTTCCCCAAAGTAGCTTCCATCTCCGAGGACCACAAATTGAGTGACGCCATCATCTGCCACTACTGCCAACTTCCCTTCTTTGATGATGTACATTTCTCTCCCGATATCCCCCTTCTTGCAAATATAATCACCAGGACTGAACACTGCAGGCCTAAGCTTTAGGACCAGCTCCACTAGGAGGCCTGCCTCACAGTCCTGGAAAATGCGAACCTTTTTCAGGGTATCCAGGTGCACATTGATGGCGATCTCAGCTTTTAGCTTGTCTGGGAGGCTTTTGAGAACTTCCTTTTCATCAACTGTCTTCTTGTTGGTCCATAGGTAGTCAAACCACCTGATGATCCGGGTCTCCAGGTCCTTGGTTACTTTTCGGAATTGCAGGTATTGCTTTATGGAGTCAATTTTAGCCTGGAATTCAGTCCTGGAGGCATTCATGTTGGAGATCATAGAGCCAACATTACCCACAATGGTGGCAAATATCAGCACTCCCACCAGAAAATCAACCACCACAAAAAGGTACTCCTCATCTTTGACAGGGGGAGGAGTCTCCCCAATGGTAGTCAGAGTCAGAGTGGACCAGTAGAGACAATAAATGTATTTCCTGGATAGGCGCCCATATTCTGGGATAGAGGTGTTGGGGTAAACCCAGGAATCAGTCCCAAATCCAATGATCTTAGAAATGGCAAAGTAGACACATGCATTCCAATGGATGATAATCAAAATGTATAAAACAAGGTTTCCAATCCTGAATATATTAGGATAGTTGGTCCTGGTCTCTGTGCGGTCAAAGAATTCAAATAGCCTGGCAAATTTCAGCAGACGATTGAACCTCAGCTCGGGGTAGTTCAGTCCCACTTTTAAAAAAGCCAGGTCAGTGGGGACCAGAGATAGTACATCCAGCTTGAACTGAAGCGTTTTCATATAGTGCTTTCTGAGTTTCTCTGAATCTTTGACCATTAAACCTTGTTCAAGAAAGCCTAGGAAGGAAAGGGATCACTTAGTCATTAGAGAACTTCTACAAAAGGATATGAGACAAGGGAAAAGTCTACCAACTATCAAAGCTGAAATTTTTTTAGCATTAAGAGTAAAGTCTAGACTTTTGGTTTCATTGGTATAAGAAAGTTCTGGTTTAGAAGTTTTCTCCAGGGATATAGATTGGAAAAAAGGAAGGAAGGAAGGAAGGAAGGAAGGAAGGAAGGAAGGAAGGAAGGAAGGAAGGAAGGAAGGAAGGAAGGAAGGAAGGAAAGAAGGAAGGAAGGAAGGAAGGAAGGAAGGAAGGAAGGAAGGAAGGAAGAAAGGAAGAAAGGAAGAAAGGAAAGAAGGAAGGAAGGAAAGAAGGAAGGAAAGAAGGAAGGAAAGAAGGAAGGAAGGAAAGAAGGAAGGAAGGAAAGAAAGAAGGAAGGAAGGAAAGAAGGAAGGAAGGAAAGAAGGAAGGAAGGAAGGAAAGAAGGAAGGAAGGAAGGAAAGAAGGAAGGAAGGAAAGAAGGAAGGAAGGGAGGAAAGAAGGAAGGAAAAGGAGAGGAAAGAAGGAAGGAAGGAAGGAAAGGAAGATGGGAAGGAGGGAGAGAGGAAGGAAAGAAGGGAGAGAAGGAGAGAAGAAGAAAAGAAAGAAGCATTTATCAAACATCTATTATGTGCTAAGTGTTTTGTAAATACCTCATTTGGTTCTTATAACAACTCTATGAGGTAAGTTCTGTTAGAATTCCCATTTTACAGCTGAGAAAGCTGAAGCAGAAAGCATGTAAGTCATTTTTCCAGGATCACACAACTAGTGAAGACTCTGCTAACATTGTACTAAGGTATATAAGGTTGAAAGAACTTGAAATAAATGGACTCCCATGTTTGACCATCTATGTGAGTCCCACTCTTCTTCTAAGACCAAGGACTCAGGCTGGCACCGAGATCCTCCAGAGAGCCAGACGATACAAATGTCATTCAGCTACCAGTAGGTCCAGAAATGTGCCGGCTCAAACCAGCTTGTGAGGGTCCATTATTAAATTTCCAATGTACTCACAAAAGTTGAGCTACAAACTAGAATTTGTAGAATTTCTTGTTTTGTTGATTGTCTAGTATTAATAATGTAGCTTGAACTTAAAAGTGTTTTCATGCTTCCCCTGTACCCTCCTTGCCTCAGGCTGGTTGTTAAACATTTACAGCTCACCCTTGTATAGCTCTATAAATATTGCTTAAGTCAGTAGGAGTATTGTAGACATCATAACTAGGCTTGAGGCTTGAGTCATTTATATTGTGCTGTGAGATCTGCAAAGTGATAAACATCCATGATCTCATTTAATTCTCATATCTTATTTCTTGATAGAATCCAGACTTCTTTATATCACTCTATTAACTGCCTACTAAGTGATCATTATAAGACTGGAAGTAGACTGGAATCAATACAGATATTTGATCTACAAATGTTAAGCATTTAACAAGTACCAAGCATTATGCTGGATAATAAGTAATAGACAAAAAAAAAAGTGCCCTCCTCTCTCTCTTTCTCTCCCTCTCTATGTCTGTCTTTGTCTCTTTCTGTCTTTGTCTCTCTATGTCTCTGTCTCTCCCCCAGAGATCTTATATCCTTAAGGAGAGACAACAATATACGTATATACATATCTAAAATGTATGCATATAATATCTGCATATATAAACACTTGTAGAAAAATGCAAAATAAAACAAGAAAGTTGGGAGGGAGAATACTAACACTTGAGAGATTTTTGGAATTAAGAAAAGCTTCCTTTAGAAGATAATACTTTAAGGGTTACTATAACTACCCAAATTCACCACAAAGGACATAAGAAGGAAGTTGCTATCTGCATCCAGAGAAAGAAGTGATAAATAGAAATATGTATAGAATAATTTAAGTGCACATATTTGTGTCTCTTGGAGTGAGGAAGGGAGGAGAGGAGAAGGAATAAAAAAGGGAAAAAATTTCCATGATAACTTTATATTATATATATTTTTTATTTTTTTGCTGAGGCAATTGGGGTTAAGTGACTTTCTCAGGGTCATACAATCAAGAAGTGTTAAGTGTCTGAGGCCAAATTTGAACTCAGGTTTTCCTGACTTCAAGATTTATGCTCTATCCACTATGCCACCTAGCTGTCCCTTTATCTTATATTTTAAAAGGAATAGCAAGATGTACATAATAAATTTGCAGTTTCAATTTTATTCCATAAATTATGGAATAAATTAAAAATAAAATAAACTATTAGAAAATAATGATTTCACATGTGAAATTTCTATCATATTGCTTGCTTTCTCAATGACTAGAGGAAGAGCTAGAGGGAGGGTGAGAACTTGAAATTCAAAATATTTAAAAAATGAAAGTTAAAATAAAAAATTTTAAAAGTGATGCTTTAGTTGATTCTTGAAGGAAGTGAATGATTCTGTGAAGAAAAAGTGCATGGTCAGTTAAAAAGCTCAAAAATGGAAAATGGAGTGAACAATTGAGTAAAAGAAAAAAAAAGTCTATTTGCCTGGACCCTAGAATACAGGAAGGAAAGTAATATACAGTGAGATTCAAAAGACCAAACTGTGATTTGGGATTTGGTGAAAGGGCCTTGAGGGTTAGAAGTTTGTAGACAGTGGCTACAAGTTGGGGCTTATACTTAGCCTGCTCACAACAGGCTTTTAACCCCATCTTTTCATAATTTCACTCTCAAAGAAACCACCCCAGGTAAAAAGAAGACAAGCTCTTATCCCTCCTCTCCACCCCCCCAGCTCATTCCTATCTGAGATTTTTATTTTCTTATTCTCTCTCTAATACACCTGACCTTTGAGCTATTTGAGATGGAGTGGCAGTTTTTACCTGACTGGAGATCTAAGATTTCCTCAATACCATGTTCTTTCCGTCTAGTCTTGAATAACATTTTATTTTTCCCACTTATTTTATCCAACACTGAGACTAGATTGTTAATAAAAATACTTCACTGGCAATCAAGGGAAATCTAAGAAGCTAGGTCAAAGTGGGCTGCTAGTTCCCCATCATGTTTGATGGCCAGGGGATTACTGATCTCCACAACCCATCTGGCATTTTATTGTTTCATTAGTCAAAAATGCTGATCAAATCTAGTTTGAGTGCCTTTATTCTCATAGGTTAAGGGTGTTGCTCAAATATTCATTACAATCCTTAGTCAATCCAGGTAATATTGAGAGTCAGCTATCCTGTGTATCCTTTAACCTTGCAGTTCTCATGAATCATCACCTCCTATGACATCCTACCTGTAGCTTATGATAGGATGTGGCAACCTTGCTCAGACTCACCTGTCCTCATTCGAACTAGCAAGTCCAAAATATAGATGACATCAGAAGTATAATCCAAGATCAGCCACGTCATCAAGTAGTCACTTTGGAGTTCATCAAAACAGGCTCTAAACAATCACAAAAAAATACAAGTGGTATCAGAGCCCCTATTGCAGATGGAGAAAGCAAGGAATGTACACCCAGTTGTCAATTTCTATGTCTTTCTAAAGAGAAAAAAGATTAATAATAATCATTAATTTGTGAAACTTAGAGTTCTTCCTCTCTTCTTTTTCTTTTTTTTTTTTTTTTTTTGAGCCTGGGATTAAGTGACTTGCCCAGGGTCACACAGCTAGGAAGTGTTAAATGTCTGAGACCACATTTGAACTCAGGTCCTCCTGAATTCAGGGCTGGTGCTCTATCCACTGAGCCACCTAGCTGCCCCCTCCCTTTCTTCTAAAGTCCTAAATTTAAAAAAAAAAAAAAAAAAGAAGTTTAATCTCTTAAAGAACATTGAGATTGAAGTAACTGTCTTCAGTCTTGATTAGACTTCATCTAACCTTATAGGGAATTTAATTTAAGGTGGGGAAGCCCATTGTTTTCAGGTTTGGTGAGGATAAATTCTTCAATTAGATTGCCCAAAGCTGGGGATGATCTGGGTAGAGAGATTAGATTCTCTATCAAAGGGTGACATGACACTACTCTTAGCCCCTCATTTTAATATAACATCCCATTGTATTAACCATTCAATTGCCACTTTTCTTCCAAAAGAACATATAAGCCCTTAGTCACCTGCCATAATTATCTTTGGTCTAAGAAAGACAGCCAAATGACCATCTTTTTGTTAGTAACATGCTAGTATTATTCATAAAATGATTAAACTATTCAGAAACGACATCTCTCAAACCTTTCTAATCATCACACTAAGGAGGATGGCACTCAGGGAAGATGGAAGAAGATGTAGAGTCCTGAGACAAGGACTAAAGATTACAGAGGTCAGAATACTGCCTTTGTACAGTACACTGAAAGGACCATCTTTGACTGTCATTAACTCAGTGTGTTGGCAGTCAGTAATAATAATAATAGCCAACTTTTATATAACCCATTCACATGTTATCTCACTCAATCATTATAAGGGGTGGATGTTGTTATCTCCATTTTATAGACAAAGAAACTGAGGCTGAAAGGGTAAGTAATTTTTCTAGAGTCTGAGGCAGGATTCAAACTCATGTTTTTCCGACTCTGAGACCAGTGCTCTTTCAATTGTATCACCAAGCTGCCTTTATTTCTTATACTTTAATGGCTTTCTTTACTTCATCTTCTTCAGATAAACAATATCTAAAAGCCCTAAATTTATCCTAAGATCAGCAACAGATCACAATCCATCTTCCATCTTTCCTACTTCTCTACAAAGGACCAACTCTTGGTAGGGAGTCCAAAAGGAGGTCTTGAAACTACAGAATCTTACAGCTAGAAGGTATTCTTTTTATGTCATGGACCCCTTCGACCCTCTGGTTAAACCTGTGGAACTCTTCTCATGTTTTTAAGTGTATAAAATAACATACATAGGATCACCAAGATGACCAATGGTATTAACACATATATTTTTTACCTTATCCAAGTTTATAGACTTCTTGAAATCTCTTCACAGATCAGCTTAGGAACCACCGTCATTACCTTGGAGAGGTAAGGAATAGAGCTAAACCTAGAACTGATTCCTGATTCTTAATCTAAGGTACCTTTTCTCTCTTCCAGCCCTGGGATTCCATACCTGCACACAAGCATGCACCAGTTATAGAAGACAGGCATGGAGATAATGGTCAGCCACCTATAGTACAGGTTGCTTGAAGGATCTATCATAAAGATTTCTTTCTTCTTTCTGAAAAAAAAAATGTACACGTTCACATTAACAAGCACAATAGATTCAGATGGGGGTTCAGATGGAGACTCAGAACATTTGGGCCCAAAGTGCTTCTTGGAAAGATAATTAGGTCACTCAGTCACTTAAGAGGGTAATGGCCTCTACTTCCATAAATTTTATGAAATAAATTGGAGGGGGAGTACTGCCTAAAAAGCAAAAGCAGGAACCATAAACTCCAGGTCTTGTGGAGTTCCCTTTCAGGACTCAATTCCAGGACACTTTCCTCTTTTTGTTAATAAGCATGTAACGACAGAAGTAAATTTAATGTTATAACATCCTTCTCAGAAGTCTGAGTCCAGTGCCAATGTATCTCAAAGTTCAGATCAGAACAACACAAGTTAGAAAGTCTGTCTGATAGACAAGTCAGAAAGTCTCCTTCTCTTAGCACAGGTTGTATATCTGTTGTCCAAGGAGCAGCTCAAGTATGCTCAGTTGTCACCAGAAGGCTAGCCAGGAAATGATGAATTTTCTCAGTCATGGCAACTTATAAAGGAAGGATTGCTCACTGTACCCAGAAAGGGGATATCATGACAAAGAAGTCATGAGTCCTTTCACTGTAGTCCTCTGGATGGGTATAAGAGAAAATGAAGTACAACAAATAAGTAGTACAAACCATAGATTTTCATTTCATGGCTTTTATTTGGGCACAGCCATTCCCTTCAGGTTTCATGGATTGTGTCTCCATGAATGATCTAGGTTCTTTAGGCAGATAAATGGATCTTAAAATCAGGGAAAATGTTTTTGCTTTCTTTTTTTCTTGCATATAGCAGGCACTTAATAAATGCTTGTAGTTGATAATGATTCTAGAAAAGTATTTTTTGTTTTGTTTTGTTACTAGCTCTTAAGGATTACATTCAGAATTCCCATTTTTCACTTAGATATAGCTGATTTTCCTCTGTCACACCATGTGTGCCAGAATCTGGAATCCAAGGACTCACTCACATTTTGCCAATTTTTTTTCTTGTATGCTTTAAGAGTTCCCAGAAATTCTGTCTACCTTTGCTGATATCTCTAAGAATAGAATCAAATGCTCATTTGTATGGCTTTGGAATTTTCCTAGAATTTCCCTCCACCACCAAAATTGATGTAAAGTTGGTAAGCTCACTCAAGGGCCAAAAGAATCTGTATTCTTTAAAGAAGGATTCAGCTTTCGGAAGAAGCAAACTAAGTCCATTTGTGTTTGCCTGTGTGGGTGGACAGTATGACTTAGCTGACTATCAGATTTTTCTGAGGTATAATAGAAACAGGTAAGACATATAGTTGGGGTCATTGTGTGGGCAAATGGGTTTTCTAACCTTCCCTTCATACTACAAAGGAACTCATTTACCTAGTCCCTCTTTGTTGATGGCTCTGGTGAAGGACCTTTCCTTGTTGAAAAAAAAAAAAAATTGTTTCCCTGAAACAATTTCCAGGAAGGAAATTATCTTCTTGAGACTGAAGACTACTTGTTTCATTCCCCATAATACCAATACCTCTATTCCTTGTATGGTGTTGAGATCCTATGTTGAAGTAGGGACTACAGGTGAGAAGACAAGAGAAGATGGTGGAAGCCCACCTGAGAACACAGAAGCCGGCTTCCAGCTTGGAGCCAAGGGCTTCCAAGACAAGACAGTGCATGACCACCATTCCAAAGATGTCCAAGACGTATTGATTGTAACACCTTTCAGAAGGAGGGCGTTATCCACAATACCTTTTCACTCAGTACTTACTCTACTTCCTTTGAAGGTTTATCCTTTTTCTCTTCTTCCTTTTCCTTCTTTTTCTCCTCCTTTTCCTCCTTTTTGCTGTATAACATAGGGTGACATTGAGCAACTTTTAGGTACCAACTATATTCTACTATAGGAGGAGAAGGCTGAGCAGTGGCAGAGGATGGGAAGGAACTAAATGTTTCTTTATGGGATAGAGAAATTGAGTGTGTCTTTCCTCCCATTTTGGAATTCAGAGAAGAAATAGCTTATATGGCCCAATCTAGGATGACAGGAGACTATTGATTGGGGAAAAGAAAACAAAAATCCATTGACCTTGACTTCAAGTCAAAATACACAGAGTTGAGAAAATATTTCCAAAGGAAATAGTGTATCCTGCTAATGGACAACTTATTTCCCAACCTCTACTCTTGAAATGTTTGTAGAATGTCCCCGAAGAGTCATAAATCATCTTAGGACTTTTGGGGGAGTCAAAATGAAACTTAAAATGAATTCAAATCTATGGGATGGAAAGACCATTTGAAACATGTTGAGTCATTTTGAAGAAGGTCCTAAAAGCAGGAGAGGATTAACTCTGGAACTAGAGGGTCTTTGTTTGAATGTCAGCTCTATTGTTCAATATCTATAAGATATTTGGATGGGCAATTCGATAATGCAGTGGATAAAATTCTAGGCTTGGGTTTGATTCAGCCTTGGACATTTACTGACTATGGGATCTTGTGTAAGTCACTTAACCCTGTTTGCCTCAGTTTGCTTATTTGTAAAATGAACTAGAGAAGGAAATGGCAAACCTCTGTAGTATCTCTGCAAAAACAAAAACAAACAAACAAACAAACAAACAAAAAAAAAAAACCCCAAAAGGGCTTATGAAGAGTAAGACATGACTGGAAGACTAAACAAATGAACAACAAGCATTTTGGATTTTTCATAAGCTTTACTTATAAAATGAGGTGAGGGTAGTTCTAGGGGGAGGATTTTTGTTGGATCAGCTAACTTCTAAGGTCCCCTCTGGCTAGTGCATTTGGAATCTTCTTTTAGAGAGATAGAGAGAGAGAGCACAGCATACTTAATTGTAATTGGAGTCAAGAAGACCTGCCTTAAATCTTGGTCACTTAACTATCTTCTCCCTCAGTTTCCCCTTCCATAAAGGGGGTATAATAATAGCATCTACATCACAGGGTTGTTGTGGAGATCAAATGAGGCAATGTACATAAAGCACTTTGCATATCTTAAAAACCCTACATGCATGCTGGGCATTATAATAAGCAAGTTAGTTTTTAGGCACAAAAGGTGTTATAACATTTCATAGACAGAAGCAATCATCTCCCAAAGCAGGGGTGGAGAATGGGAAGAGGGTCATCATTATTTTCCTATTCTCCCTATAAATTGAGCTCTTAAGTACTGAATTCAGGACTCCTGTTTCTAATCAAAATCTTGAATATTGAAAAATAATTAGTAATGGGGTAGTTAGATGGCGCCAGCCCTGAACTCAGGAGGATCTGAGTTCAAATCCAGTCTCAGATACTAAACTCTTACTATTTGTGAGACTTTGGGCAAGTCATTTAACCCTAATTGCCTAACTGAAAAAAAAAAAGAAAAAAGAAATTGAGGGAAGGGAAGGGAAAGGAAGGGAAGGGAGAAGGGAAGGGAGAAGGGAAGGAAGAAAAAAAAAGAGAAAAATCATTAGCAATAGATCACAAACCAGGGAACTTAGGCAAGAAGGTGTTTGGATCACTTATAGTGATGGATCTCAGTCAGGGTCACTGTAGCAATCACAAATTCGAAGATTCTTAGAGTTGGAAAGAACCTCACAGATCATTTAGCTTCTTTTCTTTATCTGAGGAGGGATTTAAGACCAGAGGTCACACATCGAGTGAATGATGGGATTAGGTCTTCTGGTTCCCAGTACAAAGTTCTTTTCAACTATGCAGAGTTCAGAGCAAATTCCTAGTCTCATGGGAAATTCCCAACATCTCATCCTATTTGGTCAAGCAGGTCTTTGAAGGAGTTACCCTTCTACCTGCTTTGGGTTGGAAATAATTGTAAAAATTCAAGTTTCTACAAGGTAGATATTGGGGTTTGCTCTTCAGACGGCAAGGCTTACAGCAGTTCCTCCCAATAAAGAGAGAACCTCAGCCCCACTGATTTGATTTGTAGAATATCAGAGTAGTATTGATGCTTAACACAATCTATAATTCACCTTTCCCCTCTTTTTAGGTTATGAATTGGTAAGAACATAAAAACATCAGACAAGCCCAATAGTACTCATTGAGTCTTTTAAAAAGAAAATTATAGCCTCCAGATTGTCCATGAAGAAAAAATAAATGCTTGTCCCCAAAATCCCAGAGTTCCCAGAATCCTTTTTGGCCTATAAAGTATTAGCATCAATTCACCAGCAGAGGATGCTATTCACACGATTATCACTCAGTCTCAGCCCCTAGATTGAGTTTTTCCCTGATCAGTGGGGGAGGTCAGACTCATAAAGCTCCAATCTCTTTCCATGGCACTGTGACAATTTGCTGTCTCTGCAATCCATCTGCTACCTGTTAAGTGTTAACTGACCAAGAGTACCGTGAAAACCTAGAAAGAACATCCATGCTGATGTGTTGATTAATGGGAATGAGAAAAAGAGGGAGGAAAAGAGTGGGGGGAGAAGATAAAGGAAAAATCGTTGGAGAGGATTAAGTATTACCAAGACAAGATAATGGGTGGAAGTAAAGCAGAGGAGTCAGCAGGGATAGGAAAGTAGAGATACACACAAACATAATAATAATGGTCAGGAGCAGAATTTATTAAAAAAAAAAAAAAAAAGCAGGGATAGTAATCATTCATCTCAGACAAAGTTAAAGCTAAGACAGATTTAATCAAAAGGAAAAATAGAGAAACTATACTATATGTAAGTCATCTTAATATTGCTTTAAAATAACTAGACAATATAAGGGCAGAATCTGCTGTGGTGTAAGAAATGATATGTCGTCACACTTAATTGTAGCCTTCTTGGGGGAGGTAGGGGAAGGGAGGAAAGAAGAAAAAAAGAATAAAGTAAAAAAGTGAACAGCAGAGGACAGAAGAAAACCTATAAGGAAGAAAAGATGGCCAGCTCTGAACACAATGTGGAATATTTATTATATAGGCTTTCTTGAAATGGAAATTTATTGTCTCATATTTTTAATCTTCTCTTACGTTCTGCTATTCACATGGCAATGATGTTTTCTATTTCTTTTAAATTATTTTTTAAATCCATGGCCATCATCAAATCTATCTGTAACTCTGCCTTATCAAATTACAGAGAGATTTCTTTTCTTTCTTTTCTTTTCTTTCTTTTCTTAAACAAAGGAGGCATTCTATGGTTATCAGGAGAGCTGACAATGTTCCTTAGTTGGGACCCTTGAGAGCAATTGAAAACAAGATTGAGTAATGTAATCCAAATGCAATAGGGCAGATGTGAAAAATTCCCTGAAATTTTTGACAGAAAAAAACAAAACAGGACAGATAAGCAGAGACAAAAAAAGAAATAAGAGAAACCCAGATGAAGAAGACACAGAGAGTCTTTGGACATACAGTCATCTTTTATATTCTGTGCTTCTGTCCAATTTGCCTTCTCTGATAGACTCATCTCTGACTGTATCCCCCTGGCTCTACTCTGACTTATATCCACACCTGTTTCTGGCTTTGAGGGATGGTCTGGGACAGCACCTCCTAATATGGAGGGAGCCTCAGTACCCTCTGGGGGGACAGATTTGGTTCATGGAATGTTGGATTAACCCTTAGTCAGTACACAGCTCAATTTTCTCTTCTATGGCCAGGAGAGATGAGAGTGTCTCAGTCTGACTCAGTTTGCAAAGCTAAACCTAGAACTCATGTCTCTTCACTACCATAGCAGAGTGCTTTTCTCAGTGTGCTCTCTGACTCTCAGTTGAGGATGGAGGAAAAAAGGAAGACAGACGATCCCCCCAAACTCTCCCCATCCCATTACCTACTCTTCTTCCTAACTTTAAATCTGTGTGTTTTCAATATGTTTAAAGTCTCAGATGTATTTAAATATTGAGTTTGGCTATGATTCAAATAGGTTTCATGAATGAATGAATTTTTTTTTTCTTTTTTAACAAGCTGGAGTTCTAGCTTCTTGAAATTGATGTGCAAATTTATGCAAGCAAAATGCAAATATTGGTCCTTGCTGGAAATAAAGGGGAGGGAAATCTTACCCTAGGAATAAAATGATACATAACAAGGAATTCTGAATAATTATAGCACTTCAAGGTAGAGAACTTAATTGGACTGAAAAAATGATAACTTTCTCAATCTGCTCTCCCATTACACTTACTTTTTCCCTCAAAAATCTACATTTTTTTTTCCTTAGAAATCTGGCCTTGTAGGGTCATGAGGGTATGATTTGTTACTCTCATGCTCAGAAAATGTAAAGCCATCTTTGCTAAAACTATATAGTTTTGAAAATGAAATCTAGCCTGTGATTCCTAACTTCAGTTGTAATCATTTAATATTGGAACAATACTGAAGAAAAATAGTCTGTAACCGGGGGACACATGGAGGAGTGATGACTCCGGTCTGACTTTTTCCCACTTTAATCTTGTAGCTGACTTTCAAAAGAGAGAACAGAAAGTTTGATTACTCAGAAATCTTCCTAGAAGGGCAAGCAGCAGCAGTATACAAGGGGACAGAGAGAGTAAAGCAGGAATTTCTACAGCTATCTATCGCTAGAGGGAGGCGTTGTCAAACACAGGTAGGAGGTTTGGTTGCCTTGGCTAAGAGGAATGCTGGGGGTACTTACTCTTCGCTGGTATTGTTGCAGGTGTTGATATTATATCTGGCCAGCGGCCAGCCTCTGCAAGGAGGTAAATAAAACACAAAATTTGGAGAGTTTTCAATCTATTTCCAATTACTCACGGCCCTTGATTTCTACTTTGTGCATTATCCAAGTCCTTGGCTTCCATTCTTTCCCCTGTTTCTTGGACCTATTCCTGTTTTCACTGAGTTCTGTCCCATTCTGATGGCTGTACCCATTAGGGAGTTCATCACAAGCTATTTAGGGAGTTGAGCTGTTCACAGAAAACCAATATAATGGGCTGTTAAAAAAAACTAAAGCATCCTTCTTAGACTGCATTAAAAAGAGCATAACATGTAGAGTGAGAATGGTTCTGGGTAAGTCACTTAACCCTGTTTGCCTCAGTTTCCTCATCTGTAAAAATGAAGCAGAGAAGGAAATGGCAAATCACTCCAGTGTCTCTGCTAACCCCCCCACCAACAAAACCCCAAATGGAGTCACTAAGAGCTGAACACGACTGAAACAAATGAATATCGATAAAATGCAGAACGGTGGCAAGAATTCCACTCTATTCTTATTGCCAGGTCATGAGCATTTCTGAAGATTGTATTAAGTGTGGGGTATCGCCATTAAAGTGTCCAAGAACAAAGTAGAATTAATCCAACAAATATTTTTTAAACCAGACTGTGTGCCACACACTGGAGATGGAAAAACAAACATGAAAAACTCTCTGCCTTCAAGGACTTCCCATTCTACACAAGAGAACAACATGTACACAAAAAATAAATATTATATGTGTGTATGTGATACATGATATATATATATATGTATGTGTGTGTACTGTATGTGTGTGTGTGTGGTATATATATGTGTGTGTGTGTGTGTGTGTGTGTGTGTGTGTGTGTATGTGTGTGTATATTTGTAATTTTAGGCAGGGAGATGGGGAAAGTTCTAAGAACTGGATATACCAGGAAGATGCTTTGGTAAAAAGTGGCATTTAGGCTTAGCCCTTAAGAAGGGTAGAGATTCCAAGAGGGAGAGCTAGAAGTAGAGAGAGCATTCCAGACACGGAAGTGGAAAATGGAATAGTAAGTAGGCCAAGTGGATTGGATTTCAGAATGCAAGACAGGGGATAATGTTAAATCAGTCTAGAAACTGAAGTTGGAGTCAGATTGTGAAGGGTTTAAAATGTCAAATAGACAACTTTATAGTTTATTCTAGAGACTGAGGTTACTCCTGAAGCTTCTTGAACTGGGAGTGGGTGACAAATAACCATATCTATCCTTTAGGATTTTTATTTTGCAGTGGGGGTGGAGAATGATTGTAGAGGGGAAAAACTGGAGGAATGGAGACCTATGAAAAATATTCCATGTGAGAAGTGATGAGGGCTTGAACAAAGGTGATATCTGCATGAGTAGAGAAAAAATGTAGATGGGAAGAGTATTGTGATGATAGAATCAACAAGACTTTGTAACTTTTTAGAGATGAGGATGAAGGAGAGAAGAGTGAGGAATGATTTTGAAATTATGAGCTTGGCTCACTAAATAATGGTCAACAGTAACCTAAAGAGAAAGATGGAGGGAAGAAGAATGGGTTTTCTAATAGAAGATAATGAGTTTTGTTTTGGATGTATTGAATTTAATATGCCTATGATGTATCCAATATAAGATATGTATCCAATATATCAATAGAAGATGTCCAACAAGCAGGGAATTATGTGAGACTGGAACTCAGGAGAAAGTGGGGGCTAAATAACTAGACCTAGGAGCCAACTGCCCTGAAGTTATTGAGCCAGTGAGAGCTAAAATCCTTGAGAGAATATGTAGAGATAAAAGAGAAGAAGGTCCAGGATTGATTTATGAGGTAAATTTTTGAGCAAAAGCATAGGGATCAGGGCAGCATAAGGCAGGACCTAATCCTTTTTGGGAATATAGAGTTGATGGATATAAGCTCTGGAAGACAAAATTGGGAAGGTAAGATGGTGTCAGTTTGTAGAGGGGCTTAAATAAAAGGGGAAAAATGAATTTTATTGGGTAGGTGATAGGAAGCCACTGAAGATTTTTGAGTGGATGAGTAACTTGACTGGATCTGTACACAATAAAGATTTTTTTTGGGGGGGCAGATATATGGAGGATGGATTGTAGAGGATAGAATATTCATATACATGTATTTATGGACAGATTGTTTTCTCCCAGTAGAATATAGGCTCTTTTAAAGAAGGATCATGTTGACTTTATCTTATATCCCTAGTCCTTAGCAGAATTCCTGACACATAGCAGTCAATTAATGACTTACTGAATTGAACTGAATTATAAAAGTAGAGCCCTCAAATCCTACTAAAATACTACTAGAATAAAATACTAGAATACTACAAATCCTACTAGAATACTTAGCACAAGAATACTTGTGCAAAGGTGATGGTATTGGGGAAACAGGAATAAATAAAAGGGAGAAATATTGGAGAAGTGAAATCAACAGAGAGGGAATCTAAGAAAAACCCAAAGCAACTAAATTAGTGCCCTGAGCAGGAAGAGTGAAGCCAAAAAGAGGAATGTTGTCCAAGTTAGAATGTAATGAGTTTGAAGTACCAGTAGAGCTGCCCTGCTGACAGTTGGAGATGTGGCTCTGGAGGTCATCAGAAAAGGTCAGGGGGGAGAAGTAGACTAAAGAGCCTCTGTCAAGAGGTGATGGGTGAAAGATTGAATTAGCTTTCTGAGCAGCCATGTCACAGAGAGCTCACAGCAATTAAAGCCCCTAAGTCTTTCCTGTAATTGAGTAGCTGAGATGCAGCTATATATCTACATATCTATATCTGTCTGTCTGTCTATCTATCTATCATCTATTTTTTTTTAAACTCCAAGGACCAGATTTTACATTCAGACCTATTAAATTTTGTGTTTGTTCCAGCCATCCTTGCAGTCTGGGAAGATCTTTGTGACTTTTGCTTGTATTGTCCGACATATTAGCTCTCCCTCCCAGGACTCCTACAGAGTGTCTCTGTGTGTTTACTACCACATATGCCTTCAGCTGTCATCGTTCCTCCCCCATCCCCTCCACCCTTCACCTCAACAGCTTAAGAAAGTCCATTTGATCCCTGCTCTAAGCCTCTTGGCACAGCTAGCTAGTCCTGCCTGTCCCCGATCCCACCCAGAACACACACACAGTTGTGACCATGCTATGTGACCGAAGCTGTTGGCAGATGGACTAAACAGCCCAGCTCTCACTATTTATGGCACTAGACAGGCCAGCAAGATATCCTCCTGGCTATTTCTGTCACCGTCTCTATCCAAGCAACAACCAAGTTTTTCCTGTGCCATAGTGGGAAGCAACCTTGCCCAGATCAAGCTGTTATTGCTCTTGGCTAGAATTTTGGAGGGAGAGGAGGGGTCAAGGGGGAAGCTCAGCTAACAGATTCTAGGGCTTGCTGGGTCATGACCAGTTCTACTTGTTCTGAGGGTGCAATGCTTGGCTCTGATTATATAAAGAATTCCTAGGGGAATAATGGAGTCAATTCTCCTTTTATTCTAAAGGCATGTAAATTCAGGCCCACGGAGCTCTCTGGTCCAGAGAGGTGTTATACAAACACATCAATAATTAGTAATAATTAGCCACTGTTTACTGTGTTTATCTCATCTCATTCTACAGAGCCAGAAACATGTCTTTCAAAACAGGAGAGAAAGGTGACCTCATATCCTTCAGCCAATATCTCATTTTGGACATAGGCAAAAGAAGTCAAACAACCTGATGTATTAATTTAATTCCATTTGCTCCAGGAGACCTTCCTAATTCCAATTCACCTCCACTGCATAGCCCCATTCCACCCCATATCCATGTCATCCTGTCAGTTCCTTTATTCCATTCAGTCATTCCACACTTCCCTTATCTTTTTTCTCCACTATATAGAAACATAATTTAATATCTGGCTGAGTACAAGGTCAGAGAGGAGACAGTGTAGTTCACCAGCACTGACTATGATTCTGTGACCCAAAGGGAGCCTGAGTTTTCTGCCTCAGAGCCATATGGGAGGCTGCAAGATAAAGAGACTGACTGGCCTTTGCACCATTAAAACACATCCAAATGCCTAGCTGAGGGCTCCTAGTAAAATTACCCAGATCACCCCTCAGCCCCAAGTTTAGATTGAACTAAGAACTAGGAAAGTTTATCATCCATATTTGCAACTCAGGGGAAAATGATGTCAGGGAAATCACCTTTAACTTGTCTAGGGGATGTTGCTCTAATTTAAATAGTTAAATGTAAGTCTTTATCAAAAGCTATAGAATGGGGTGGGGAAAGGCTATATCTTTTGCTATCTTATGTTTTTCTACAAAGTGTGACGCTGGATAAGCCCTTGTGGATTCAGCCAAAGGGCATCGTTTCATTCTTCCAGGGAAATGGCCTGAGACAAGAATAAACCTGTCCTTGACACTTATCCAAGACATGATGAACCCTGCTGAACCACTCTCTCTCCATCCCCTACCAAGCCCACACAAAAGTGTGCAAAAACATCCACTGTGGTTTCTGTGATAATTGCAAAAGCTTCTAACTGGCCAGACGTTGCTTAAGTATCATCAGTAGAATTCTGCAGAAACCCAGAGCCTCTTACAAAAGTCAGAGAAAGGCAATTTAGAGAAGCTCATCTTTCTGATCAAGATTTCTCTGGGTCTGATCTTAAAGGCACTGCTTTTAATTGCACCAATAGGCTGTTCAGGGAGAAAGGAATTTTGTAGGAATACCAGCTTCACTAGTGAGGAGTATAGTGATAAGGCATCCTTTGTGCTATAATGTTGGCCATTACCCTAGCCAGGCAGACTGAACTTTATTCTTTTCTTCCTCTATCCCACTTCACCAATATCCTGTTCCAGATTATCTGCTGGTCTCTAATCAGTTATCTCCAATTGCCTTCCAGATGCCAAAATGGATGGCCAAGAGACAGATTAAATTCAATGTGGCTAAACCAGAACTTTTCCCCTAAACTCTCTTCCCCTCCTACTTGTCCTCTTAATGTAAGAGACGCATCCTACCAGTTCTTCACAATCCAGGAGTCATTCTGAATTTCTAAGTCTCTCCCCTTTCCCCCCAATATTCTGTTTGTTGCCCAGACTGGTCAATTTACCTTTATAACATCTCTCTAACATATGCTCTTCTCTCCTCTGACATCTCCATCATTGATTTAGCCTCTCATACCTCATGTCTGAATTATTGCAATAGCCTGATGATGGTGGATCTCTCTGTTTTAAATTTCTCTCCACTCTATTCCATCCTCTATTGGACTTCTAAAGGACTTTTCCTAAAGTATAAGTCCAATCAGGTCATTCTCATGCTCAATAAACATCCTATTGCCTCCAGGATCAAATACAAAATTCTCTGCTTAGCATTCAAAGCCATTTATAATCTAGACTCCTTCTACCTTTCTAGTCTTTTGCACCTTACTTCCCACCCATCTTCTTCAATCCAGTGGCATTGACCTCCTGGCTCTTTTACAAACAAGAAACCCCATCTCAGTTCCAGGCACTCTGTCTGTCTGTCCCCCATGCCATGGTCTCCCTCGTTCTCTCCGATTACTGACCTCTCTGAATTCCTTTAAGTCCCAACTAGGGAAAGGACTCTGAGAAGATGATCGAGTGGGTCAGAGAGTTAAGTTCAAACTAAAATTCCAACTTTTATTGTAAGTTTTCTCCAATACTTCTTAATTCTATTACTTTCCCTACGTTAATTATTTTCTATTTATCTTATAAATAGCTTGCTTTGTATATATTTATGGCTTGTTATCTCTCCAATTATATTTTAATATCTTTGCCTCTTTTTTGTATTCTCAGCATTTGGCACAGTGACTGGCACATAGTAGGCATTTAATAAATGTTTATTGATTGATCTATTAAGCCAAAAAAAGGGAAAAAATCCAACCTTCCTTTTTGAAATCCTAGCTCTCATTGTCTTTAAAAGGTGTCTTACCTGCTCTCTGTGTCTGACACCTCTTGGATGCCTAAGTTGGGCTGGATGTAGTTTTCTTGGCTGGACAACTCTTTGAGTTCTCCCCCTAGGAAACGCTCCAAGAAAGAATCTGGTCTTTGGTCTTCATGATGTATATGTCTTGAAGCCCATGCTCTAAGGGAAAGAATGAGTCTTGACAACCTGTGTAGAAAGAAGGAAAGGGTGATGGGATAAAAAGAGCATCATAGAGCTGGAGCAATAAGGGACCTTAGAGGTTATTTAGTTCAAACTCTTTATTTCACAAACAAAGAACCCAAGACCTAAGGAAGGTAACTGAATTGTTCAAAGTTATGGAAGTGGCAAACATTTATGGCAAGATTATCTGCTTTCAGAGCCCTTCTCTACTGTTTTATGCTTCCTTCAAGGAGTTAGAATATCTGGTTTCAATTTCAGGTCTGGCTGCCTCACAAGTCATGATATCCCAGGCAAGACTTTTCATTTCTCTTCACTATAGTATCTTGTTCTGAAATCCAGAAGACATCAGATCAGATGTGGTCAGAATTTGAGAACAATGCAATCAAAAGTTTAGTGGTGGTAGGAAGGAAACAAGGATTCATTAAACACTTACTATGTAGCAGGCATTGTGCTAATTGTTTTACAAATATTATCACATTTTATCTTTATCACAACCCTGACAGAGAGATGCTATAATTATTTCTAATTTAGAATTGAGAAATTTAAGTCAGATAAAATTTAAGGGTCTTGACCAGGGTCATACAACTAGACTCCAGGCTCAGCAAGTGCCCTATTCACTACTCCATCAGTCTCATGTAAGGCCAGAGAAACACCATGGTGGAAAGAGTAGAGTTGAATCCTAACATTTTATTTCAGGCAAAGTATCGTTTTATTAAGATGTCTTGCTTAGCAACCCTACATTCCAATACTAACCACTTTAGGGCCATTCAAGCTGAATACAAACAGTGGTGAGAATGGTTATGGGCCATTCTGTGCCAGACTGAGCTAATATATAAGACTGGTCCTATACATTTGTGATGGATCAGGCTCACATAGCGTATATAATTGGGAAGTAAGGTTAAAGGAACTGAGCAGTTTTGGATGGGCTGTGGGATTTCAAAGTAGGATGGATGTAATATTTATAATTAATGTTTATTTCTTCATTTTATAGGTTTATATTAGGAAGCTCAGTTAATCTAACATAATAGGCTACTTACATTTTGAGTATATAGCCATTGATGGAGCAGTAGTATCCACGATCTAAAGAATCAGGCTTCAGCCATAAGAGTAATTAATGAAATGACTGATCATCATGTTTTCCTACTCACTATCTTTTGGAAAGGGAGAGCAAAGATAGAGCGCTATTAAAGAAAAAAAACAAAAAACAAACAAACAAACAAAAAAAAACAAACCCCAGACAGTTATAGCAGTGTTCAAAGATATGGTATTACTTTAACATTTTTAACATGTATTGGTCTACCTGCCATCTGGGGGAGGGGGTGAGGGGAAGGAGGGGAAAAAATTGGTAACAAAGGTTTTGCAATTGTCAATGCTGAAAAATTGCCCATTTTATCTTATAAATAAAAAGCTATAATAAAAAAAGAAAAACAGATATGGTATTAAAAAAAGGAAGTGATAGCTAGGTGACATAGAGTATCAGGCTTGAGGTCAGGAAGACTCTGAGTTCAAATCTGGTCTCAGATACTTAGTAGCGGTATGGCCCTGAGCAAGTTACTTAACACTGTTTGCCTTATCTGTAAAATGAATTGGAGAAGGAGATAAAAATCACTCCAGTATCTTTGCCAAGAAAACCATGAATAGAATCATGAAGAATTAGACATGACTGAAAACAACTGAATCACAACAAAAACTGAAAAGAGTAGGAATTTTGAAGAGATTTTAATGTTTTGGTAAATTTTGACACTTTGCCCTCACTTTATTTTTTTAATTTATCATATCTTTTTATTTTTCAAAATACATACAAAGATAGTTTTCTACATTCACCCCTACAAAACCCTGTGCTCCAAATTTTTCTCCTTTCTGCTCCATCTCTTCATCTGCCAGACAACAAGCAATCAAATATAGATTAAACATGTGCAATTCTTCTAAACATGTATTTCCACATTTATCATTTTACCCTCATTTTGATACAGATATTAACTCTGATCCAACATAGTTCTATTTCTTAAACTTTCAGTGTGAGTATTTGTATCTCAGAAAGTGGAAATTACTAAAAATCAGGATTTGATTGTATGAATTGTCTAGACATAAAAATATAGGAGAAAATTTCAATAATGCATATGAAATTTAAAAAGGTAGAGTGTAAAATTTTTTCCTCTAGTAAGTCAGTTATTAAACATTACCAGTATATCCCTGACTATCCTTTTTTGTCCTTTCAGGGTGTTAATATCAGAGCTGCTGGATACTCTGCTAGCTCACCAGGAAAAAGGTCTATAGACCTCAGGGCAAAAGAGACAATAAAAATGGACAAGGATCAGAGAGGCAAGCTAGAGAGATGCTTTCCAACTCATTTGAGGTTTTCTTGACTAAGATACTGGAGTAATTGGCCATTTAACACCTCTAGCTCATTTTCCAGATGAGGAAACTGAGGCAAATAGGGTGGAGTACCTGGGAGCAAAAGCCTTCTTCTAGATACTTTTGACTAGCTAGGTAGAGGAGCTATCAAGGTTTGCAATCTTGGCTTTATTCTAGAAGCCTAATTCTCTTTCAACCCACAAGACAAATCTTGAATCTCCAGAAAATCCATAGTTAGTTAGGTTTCCTTCACACAGTCCCCATCTCCATCAGGGTTTCATCATCTTGATGGACTATTACAAAATAGCCTCCTGATTGCTTTTCCTGCCTCAAGTCTCTCTCTCCTTTCCAATTCATCTTTCAAAAAGCTACCTAAGTGATTTTCTTTTCTTTTCTTTTCTTTTTTCAAGTCCAATCATATTATTTCTCTAAACAAAAAATTTTAGTGGCTCCAACTGCTTTTAAATTATATATAAATTAAATATATAAATTCCTCTATTTGATTTTGAAAGCCCTTCACCATCTAGTCCTAATTTATCCTCCTGTCCTAATTCTACATTATTTCCCTTTTGAAATTCTACAATCCAGGTAAACTGGTCTTTTTGCTGTTCCTTGATCTCTATAGCCATATCTTACCTCCATCTTTGCACCTTTGTACTAGCTATGCCCACCCACACCTCATTCACTCCTTCCTCACCTTTGCCTCTTAGAATTTTTTTTCTTTTTATATTATGTTCAAGTGCTACTTTCTATAGCATGTTCTTTCCTGTGTTGCCCTCCTTACCTACTTTTCCCACTCAAAAATTTTACCTTGTATTTATTTCATATAAATGTATTTATTTACCTACTGTCTTCTCTCAGAAAATGTAAGCTCCTTGAGAATATGGATTGTTCATTTTATCTTTGTATTACAGTCCTAGAACAGTGCTTGACACATAGTAAATAGACATTTAAAAATATCTATTCATTGATTAATTCCTGGTCTTCAATTGATATAATTTCCAAACTTTAATTTCTAGTGTAAAACTGGCTCTCTGGCACTAACAAGATAATTGACTTTTACTCTGAGTTTTCCATACCTTGGGCTAAAGTGGCTTTTATTAGGTCACCACCTAACATATGTATGATAATAGGCAATAAAGCCTCAGTGCTATTCATTAAAAAGAAGAGTAGAGAATTACCATTCTATTGTAACTATGGAATCTTAAATACTATTATTATCCAAGAGAAGTTTCTTTGAGTATATATCTAAAGCTAGAAGGGAACCCAGAGGCTGTCTAAATCAATCCCTTCATTTTCTAGATAAAGAAACTGGGACAAACAGGTCAAAATCACATCATTCCATCAGAAGCCCAGGTCCTAAGCTAATGATCCTCTTATTGTACCTTAACACCCAACCTGATGGACCTGTTTGTGAGAGGAGGAAAGAACAAGTACAGACACCAAATTGACCTACTGAAAGATATGCAAACTTTCAGCTAAGACAGTTTGATGAATGGGGAATAGCATTCCAGATCCTGTTCAACCTGCACAAATATTGGGTTATGCTACTGGATTTTTAAGACTTGTTCAACCAGAGAATGGTGGCTTATCCTGTTGATATCTCCCTAAATTCTCATGTGCAACACTGAGCCATCTTCTAGAGCCCACACCAATACGGGGTTATTTGTCACATTAGTGAACAGCCAGTTTCGGAAGGGGCTACTCATATATGAATTATGGAAATACCATCAGAATGGAGCATAATATCCCAGCATCCCTAACAATGACCATTAAGAGCCTGGTGCATCTTGAGACTATCTTGTAGTTCAGTCAACCCCAGATTTGGGGACCCTTTGGTAATATATTTGACTTCTTTATTGCCTATATTCTAGGATGCTGAAATCTGTAGACAGACTCATTGTCAGAAAATTCTGAATTTTGACACCTAATAGGTCATTGTTTAGAGACTATGGATTTTGTGGGCATTAAATATTAACTAATTTTACTAATTCAGTAGTAGCAGCTAAAGCTTACCTATATAGAGCCCACAGATGCATCTGTCCACTCTTCAAACAGTGTCTACACTGAAGAAATATTATCTTCTATTAAACTCTTACACCTATATTTATACCTCTTCTTCCAGATAAGCTTGATGGGCAGTGATCTATCTATCTATTATTCCTGATTATGGGCTAAGAAATTTAATGCCTACTATGTCCAATATTGATAATCATTTACTTAGCTTGAATGGCAACCAAGCAATGACTGGCACCTTATATCATTTTCATTCCTGGATGGCAAAAATGTTCACTTTCATTAGGGATCTGCCTCAAGGCCTTGGAGTGAGGTGGATGGTAGTTGAAGAGTGGTGTCCTGTTCTTAATGATTGGGGCTTAGTTGGTCCACATACCATATTTTTAAGTGAATGGAAAGGAACCAAGGAAAGCACAGAGGAATGTACTTTCTTGCCTTTTCCAACATGGAGATCTGGGAGAATAATAGAAATAAATGATGGGGGGGGCCGGGGAACATTTAAGACCAACATTGCTAAATGTAGTCAAACTTCCCCAATTTAATGTGTCTATGGAGTCAATTTTTAAAAATCCATTTGGAGGATTTTATGTTATGTCTGTTAAATTCCTTCCTATCAGATTTGGGAGATCAGTCTAGCCGACTGAGATATTTTTCTATTCTGATTTTATCATCCAGTAACTTAGCAATTTTTCCTAACTTTTTGTTATTCACAAATTTAATTAGCATGTGTCTGAATTCCAACCCACATGTGTCTGTTGGATATTTCCCACTGGACATCCTATAGGCATCTCAAATTAACAGGCCCAAAATACAACTTGTTGTTTGTCCCAAATAACACTCTTGGTTTTGAGGTCCCTCCCAAACTATTCTTTTTCCTAACTTCCTGATTACTGTTGAGCGCATTGCCATTCTTCTAGTCACCCAGATTTATAACCTCACTGCTA
Organism: Sminthopsis crassicaudata; assembly: GCF_048593235.1. Lineage (NCBI taxonomy): Eukaryota > Metazoa > Chordata > Mammalia > Dasyuromorphia > Dasyuridae > Sminthopsis > Sminthopsis crassicaudata. The sequence goes on from NC_133619.1 coordinate 247,863,477, forward strand.
ATTTTTCCTTATTCTCCCCAGAGACAGCCAAGGTTTTAAACTCAACAGCATTTTCTCATTCATTGCTTTCTCTTTTCTTACATAACTATCATCATTGTTCAGATCTTCATCATCTCTTGCCTGAACTTTTGTAAAACTTCTCACTTAGTCTTCTTGATTCAATGCAACTTCAACAGTCAAAGTGAATTCTGAAACCTAGGTCTAATTACACTATTCATCTACTCAAAAAAAAATCTATTGTGGGTCCTTATTGGGATCTCTAGGATAAAATACAAGCACCTTTGAAAACCCTTTATAGCTTGCTTTTCCCAGGCTTATAGCACATTATTCCTCTTCAATCATTCTACCTTCTAGACAAATTGGGCAATTTGCTTTTCCTTACACATGTAACATTCTGTTCTCCATTCCTGAAAGGCACCCATTTCTCACTCAGACAGCTTTCCTTCAAACCTCTTACCAGACCTCCCCAGTCACTACTCCCTTCTTCCTCCAATTACACTGTATTCACTATATACATATTTTGTATTTTGTTAGTTGTATATATGAGGGCAACTTGGTGACACAACGCATAGAGGGCTAGGCCAGAAGAAAGGAAAACCTGAGCTCAAATTCAGCCTCAGATATTTATTGAATGACCCTGGGCAAATCACTTTACTCTGTTTGCCTCAGTTCCTCATCTGTAAAAAGAGCCAGATAAAGAAATGGCAAACCAATATATTTGACAAGAAAACCCTAAATGGGGTGACAAAGGATAGGTCAAGACTAAAATGACTAAATGACAAGAAAGGTTGCATATGTGTATAGAATAAAGCATAATGTTCTTGAGGGCAGAGACTGTTTTGTTTTCTTTTTATCCTCAGGGCCCAAATGCTAGTACTTAAGCTGGTCCTTAATCAATGAAATAAATGAATGAAAAAAAATTCTAGGGCATTAAGAAGGAAAATGAGTTGTCCAGGGTCATACAGGTAATGTTTGTCAGAGATAAAACTTGAATTCAGGTCTTTTTGGCTCTAAATATACCCCTCTCTCTAATGCCATGATACTTCTCTTGAAAAAGTATATGATATATTTAACAAAAATAATGATGAACAACAAAGTACTTAGTATATTTTAGACATAGATTTAGATTACTTTCATGGGCCTAGGAAGATGTTTTCATCTTTCGTCACTCCCCTGTTATTCACCCATTGGCTATCTACAGCAACTAATTGTTATTGCTAATAATGGAAAGAGCTCTACTCTAATCAAGGTCACTTTTTACAAATGCTTCCAAGGCCAAGCTTTTACATACTTTCTACTATAGAAATTCAACTTGGTCCTTTCAAAGTTTTATTCCCCTCTCAGACTAAGATTTTTATTTTCCAAATATGTGGTAGTTTTCAACATCCACCCACAAAACCTTGTGTTCCCAATTTTTCTCCTTCCTTTTCCCCTCTCTTTTCCCCTAGACACCAACCAATCCAATATAGTTTAAACATGTCCTTACCTAGCCTTAATCATTGATGGAACTTTGCCTCAGCCACACTGAGATCTGTTAAAGATCTTAGTTTAAAAAGACCAAGGTCTCCTGATGCTTCCAGAGCCATTACCAATCGTCCTGAGCTATATCTGACTACTGGATCCAGATGGCTCTGGAGGAGAAACTAAGGCTGCTGACTTAGCACAGTCTTCCCTCACTTAAATCCAACTCACTTGCATGTTCTTGATATCATGGTCCTCTTTGAGAACAAAGGATAAACAGCAACAACATTTGGACCAAGATAAAATCAGTCAAAGATAGAATTCTAACTCTTTACCCTTCTCCACTACCCCTTTTCCCCAGGCTGTTTGCTTTTCATGTTGGCTTTCTTTATAGGATGAGCAATATTATTCCATCTGTTACCTGGCTGGCCTCTGGCTTGTGAAAGAACTTTGCCGGGATTCAGATGGGGCTCTGGTCTCCATGGTAATCACTCGCTGCAGTTCTGATGATGAGTCCTCACATGGGGAATGAGCCCTGTGAAATAAAATGTGTAACAAACTGATTTGATTATGAATTCATCATCTCCTGAAGTGCAGACAGGAATAGGGTGACCAGATACCTAGCTAGCGCCACAAGGAATAGCACCATTGGGAATTCTGGACCCAGAACTAAACCAATTCACACTCAGGTCAAGTCCTTCCTTCTGGGAACTACACATGTCTGTTTAGTGTCTGGCCCACCATGATCCTGGGCAGTGGAAATGCTATTTGTACATCGTGGGCTGAGTGAAACAAATTTCTGGAGGCTTTATAGTCTTCACTGTATTCAGTAGCTCTTTATAAGAAACTCTAGTAATGTTTTACTTAAGTTCCTTGACCTGAAAATATATCTAGCCTTGACTTGGAATGTGTAATACTTTAATGCTTAATCATGTTGTGGTTCAATGTTTTGGTTTTTTTTCCCCCTATGGTCTGTCTACATGCCATTATTACCTAGCTTGTTATAAGGATAGCTAAATGGTACTCCTATAATAGGGGTATCGAATATGAAAAAATAAAGAATGACTGAAAATTAGGGAGATTCACCTTCTTGAGTTCAAATCTGGCCTCAGATACTTACTAGATGTCAGAAACTGGACTGTTGCCTCAGCCTTCTCAGCTATAAAATGGGCTGGAGAAGGAAACAGTGAACTACTCTATATATATCCTTACCAAGAAAACCTCAAGGGGGATCACAAGTAATTGGATATGACTGAAAATGATTCAACAATGATGACTTTTTATAAATTTATATAGTTCATTAACTTTTATTTTTAAAAAATCTCCATCATTACCCATGAATTCACTCTCTATTGTAACAGATAAGTCAAGCAAAACAATTTAATGCTCCTATTATGTCTGAAAATGGGCTAATTAAATTTGAATCTGCTGTTTATCATGTCCTTCCCATGTCAGTCTTTGTCAGTGTTGGTAGTGGAAGTCTATAAGCTTCCTAAATGCCAGGGCTTTTTGTAGAATATATGGCACACACTCATTGTCAATAAATCAGTGGATTTTGATGGTGACAGTTATAAAATGATACCATTAGTGATGAAGACAACATGTATATGTGTGTACACACACACACACACACACACACACACACACACATAGGCACATAGGGACTGAAACAGTTTTTTACACTAATGTCAGTGCCCTTACTATAGCATCTGACTAAATAGTTTCCTTTCTAATATTATTTTCCATTCTCAAGATTTTCTTAAGTCTGAAAAGCAGAGGGACATAGGGCTATACTGATAGATTTAAATCCTACTTCTGAAATTTAGTTACTTAACCTGAACCCTAATTTCCTCATCTGCAAAATGGAGATAATAATACTATATATACTTATTGTATATCGAAAGGCTCAAATATGACAAGTTGTTTTGCATTTAAGGCTTAATAGGAAGATTTTGTTTTGCAAATATCTCTTCAATTTCATTTTCCCATACCCCAATAGCTGGTTCTGCTGTTTCTTTCCCTTTTCTGTTTCCTATTCCTTTCCCATCACTCTCATTTTGAAACTGAAAAAAGTTTCCCATTCCTATGGCCTTATCACAAAGTGAAAGTTAGGGAAGAGGAACCCAAATGATTTGGGGTTACGTTCCATAGATTGGCAATAGCCGAGAGCAGATAATTAGGTCAGTGCCCCTTGCCTTCCTCCATCACTCTCCTCTCTCATCCTACAATATTTGTCAACTTTTGTTCCTCTGCTCACACCAAAACCCAGAACAAAACTGTGAAGTTCCCCTTTGGAGCAAGTCCGGAAAGTCAGGTGCACTGGACCTCATTCTTAACAATCAGCGAATGCCTACAGAGTACTGAGGGGGTCATTTCCTTTTCCCTGAAATATAGTATACTTCCCTCTCTCGCCCACTAGAACCTAAGTGCCTAGCAGACAAGGACTGTGTAAAGCGGCTTTATTTTTATTTTTTAAGGGGTGTCTCCATGCTGCCTGACTATTTTACGTTAAATTAAACTGTCAGTCAAGCAGTGCTTATCAGAGTGGCTACTAAGTGCCAGACACTCCGCTACGCGATAGGAAAAGCAGAGTGGTCATCTTCCCTGATCTCCTCCTAACAAAACAAAACAGAGCAGTCCTTGCTCTCTTGGAGCTTACATCCTCCTTGGGAGAGATTACATGCAAATTGCTGTGTATAGATGCAATGTATGAGATAAAGTGGGAACTAGACTCTGAGGGAAGACACTTAGATTAAGGAGGGATGGGAAAGGCTTCTTGCGGAAGGTGGGGCTTTATCTGAGTCGTAAAGGAAGCCAGGAAAGCGAAGAAGCAATGATGGAGTTTCACGAATGGAATTTCAACATAATGCTTGGAGATGGAGATGTTCTAGAGCCTTTTGCCTGCCTCTGTTCTGAGTCCTCTTCTCTTTCTTCTCTTTCTTAGAGAATTCATCAGTTCCCATGAGTTCAACTATCAGCTCTAGCCATATGATGCCCAAATCTACAGATCATCTCTCTTTTGTGCTCTAGTCCTGAATCCTAGTTGTCTGCCATACGTGACCACGTTGACCTACCAATACTCACTGACTTCCCCACAACAGATTCTTTCTAACTCTCCTATGTCAGATAAGGGTTATTATTGTGTTTAGGTGTTTTTTGTGTTTTTTTTTCCCCAGTGATGTCCAACTTTTCCAAACCCTTTTGGGAGTTTTCTTAGTAAAAATACTGGAATGCTATTTCCTTCTCCTGCTCATTCTGCAAATGGGTAAACTGAGGCAAACAGGATTATGTGACTTCCCCAGGGTTATACAGCTAATAAGTGTCTGAGGTTGGATTTTAATTCAGCTCTTCCTGACTCCAATGCTGCTATTCTATCAGCCACAGCCATCTAGTTGATTTTGGGATTAGGCATTTTTGTTTTTTAGCTTTTTAGTTTCAAAATACATGCATAGATAATTTTCAACATTCATGCTTGCAAAACTTTGTGTTCCAAATTTTTTTCTCCCTCCCTTTCCCTCACCTCCTCCCTTAAACAGCAAGTAATCCAATATAGGTTAAACATATACAATTCTTCTATACATATTTGCACATTTGTCATGCTGCACAAGAAAAATCAGATCAAAGAGGGAAAAATGAGAAAGAAAGCAAAAAGCAAGCAAGCAACAACAAAAAGAGTGAAAATACTATGTTGTGATCCATCTTCAGTCCCCATTCTCTCTCTGGGTACAGATAGCTCTTTCCATCACAGGGCTGTTGGAACTGGCCTGAATCACCTGGCTGTTGAAAAGAGTCATATTCAGGGGATAGGCATCTTGCAGAAAGTATTAGTCTAGTTGAGATTTGAAGGAAGTTAGGGGAAACAGGAGGTAGAGATGAAGATGGAAAGAGTTCTAGATATAGGAATTAGTTAGGAAAGATAGCCAGAGGTAGTTTTGGTTTTCAGCAAATCTGATTCTTAAATTATCTTTCCTTACTGAGTTTTCTGGGTCAATTGATTTTAAAAACAGATGCCTTATATTTTCTTTTTTCCTACTCTTTGGATTTTGTTCCAATAAATCTTATCTTAAAAAGTCATTGATTTCTATTTATCCAATCTTATTCTCAGGGTCTTTGATACGTGACTGAGGTTTACCAGCTTCTGTTCCAAATTATTCTTCTCCTAATTCTTTCCTTCAGCATTTTTATTTTATAAAAATATTTTATATTCTTATCTTAATTTCATTTTTCATCTCTTGTTTCATTTTGGCCAAAATAATTTTTTTCTCTCTGAGGCTCCAAGGCTACAATGGTTTGTAATTGTTGTAGAGTTATTCTCTTCTTCTAGGTTGGCTTCTTGGGTGTATATGGAACCATAATATCCCTTTATCATGGTCAATGTTGTATTATGTTTATTAATATATCTAGCTTCAATTCCTTAATTAAACTTTGTGCCAGTGTCATATTAATCTCCTCTTCTATACTCTTGACAAAGGTGGTCAGGTCCTGTTGGGTGCTTCCTTGCATTTTCTTAGCTCCTGCTTCTGATTTCCACTTATGTTGATGTATATGTCTGCACTTAGAACATTAGTAAGTTTTAGTTCCCCGCCTCGATCATCTGGGTTTAGAGCTCTGAATCTTCAAGGAAATCTAGCTTAAAGTGCTATGGATTTTCAGAGTCTTTTGGATGACCAGATCTGTCCTGCCCTAGTTACTGCCAATTCCCAGCCTGCTGTCAGAATACTGTGAGTTTTTGACTACTTCATATCATTAGCCATCTTGATCTTCTGCCTCAAGCCTCATAATGCAGAAGGTTTCAGTTGTTTTTGAAGTATCTCTGGCCTTTATAGACTGGCTTTTGTCATATATGCCCATGCTCACACTGGCTTTTTTAATAGGACTCCTTTCCTATTGCTCAGAAATTTGTCTTTTTGTGCTAGGTTGGATGAGAGTATTTACTCTAATTTCCATTTGGATTTCTTGATGATCATTTGGTTTGGTGCTGAAGTTTTGGCTGGATGGAAGATCTCTGGGAAATGAGTGTGAACCACTACATAGCATTCCCAATCCCTCTGTTTTTGTCAGCTTGCATTTTTTTTATTTCCTTCATAGGTTATTGTATATTATTATTTCAAAGTCCGATTCTTCTTATGCAGCAAAATAACTGTATGGATATATATATATATATATATATATATATTTATATATATATATATATATATACATATATTGTATTTAACATATACTTTAACATATTTAACATGTCTACCTTTCACTACCCCTGCCAAGGGGTTGGGGAGAAAGTTTTGCATTTGTCAATGCTGAAAAATTACCCATGCATATGTCTTGTAAATAAAAAGCTATTAAAAAAAATAAAGTCGCTGTTGGAAGTCATGGAGGAGAATTAGACTCAAGCAGCCTTCTTAACTATAAGTTCGATGATTCCACAGTCACAGGCGTGACTCTCCAGAAGATAGGTATGGGAGCTAGATTTGACATTAAGTCCATGGTCTGGTGTAGAGGGAGGTATGAGAGACTATGCTTCTGTTCCCAGGGCTCCTGGGCTCACCTGACTCCTAGTGGCAGTTGGTCAGCAGATGGTAGTGTTGGGAATGGTGGGACCCTTTTCTACTAAGCTAGTTCTACTAAGTGATGGCCATGGGGCTAGAAACAAAGACAGGGATATGAGGGACACTGTTGTTTTTTGGGGGGTTTGGATTTCCCTGTTCCAGAAATAGCAGTTATTGACCACTGTTATTGTTGTTGATGGTGGTGGTGGTGGGAATGACACTTTCACGAGCTTTGCTTCCCCTGGATGACAACCAGTCTGGATGCAAGTGAAAATCCACTTAAAACAAAACAAAACAAACAAACAAAAAAACCACACACAAAAAACACTTTTTGTGTAGAAGAGTCAAAAATCAGATCAATGTGTTTGTGAATCTTTTTTTTTTTTTTTTTTTTTTTTTTTAAATTTTCTTTACCTTCCTGCTAAAACCTCCTGGGGCCCAGGTTTCATCAGACAGATTAAGAATCATCCAGGCAGTAGTCTCTGGGGGACTGAAATTTCATTCTGTTTGACTTCAGAAGCCCAGGCAAGCTGAATTAACTGTCATGTGGCCTATTCCAACCTCATCATCCTTTTTTAACAAGGCAGTAACAAGATCTAGGTAGCAGGCAAGAATCTCTCTCTCCACAGGTCTGCTATAAAACATACTCTTGGTAATAATATTTGCTCCAGAGAGGAGACGGGGGGCACATTTCCCAAGCCATCTCAATCAATTATCCATAAAGCCAAGGAAAAAGACAGAAAATTGTTGTAATTGCCTGTCACAAGATACTAGCAGCTAACAAGCAGTTTCAAGTCAGGAAACTACACTGGCTGAGGGAGACATGAGTCAGAGATAAGTGTCACAAAAAATTTTGGAGAACTTAGGTGTTCAACCTACATCAACATTACCTCAGTCTGCAGTTCACAAGAGATTTCTGCTCCTGCCTAGTTCTCATCAATGAAAAGAGGGGCAGACTTAAAGTCATGTTCCTTTATACTGGCAGAGCCGAATTTATCTCATCAAACAAAGTCTTAAGGGAAGGACTATCTCTCTCAGGTTGCTCAAAGGTCCTGGACCATTACAAATGATGGGTACTGCTAGTAGACGATAGTTTTATAATGATGATGTGATTATTATTGTTATTGTTTTTTAAACCTGAACCTCTGGAATGTCTTCAATGTAAGGGAACTCCCAGCATGGAAAATCCCTCCACAGTTACAGTTCCACACATTCTCTACAACTTATACTCTTTGAGAGTTGACTGTAGGGGGTTCCAAGGAGTTAAGTGACTCATCATATAACTGGTATGTCCCAGAAGCAAAACTCATACCTAGAGCTTCCTGACCTTCTAAATTCAGCCCTCTAACCACTTGAGCCCCTTTAATATATTTCTAATAATATAAAACTACTTCCAGCAATAGTTGTCCTCAAATGGAATGGGGCTGTTTCCTTAGACAGTGAATTCCCTGTTGCTTGAGATATCCAAGCAGAGACTTGTTATTAGGGGTATAGGGGTATACCTAGATCCACAGACTCCAAAAGAATGCATGGATAGATTTCAGGGAGTCCACTTAGCTGGGGAAAAAAAATCCATATCTTTATTTTCATTAACCCCCTCCCAACTTAACAGAACTTCATTCTTCTCTCTCCCACCTTGGAAAGCTTCTAATCTTTCTTTCAATTAGAAATCAGATTCCCTAATTTTGTACTTTGGATTGTATCCTGTTAATTTGAGTAATTGTTTTTAATACATAAAAATCTGTCTCATCCTATTCAGGGTTTTTAGACTGACTGAGGAGTCCATTGACTCAATAATGACACCTGTTTTGCTAATAAATAGTATGGCTCAGATAGTTTCCTCAGTAATTATTAATTATCCCTAGTTATAGAAGAGAACATAGAGGCCATTTAATACAGATTCTTCATTTTACAGATGAGCCTTAAAAAGTATAATTGATTTGCCAAGTCAGGGTCAAAAACCAATGCTGAAACCAGGTCTTTCCAAACAAGACCAGATCTCTATCGTCCACTCCAATGATGTCAAGCTCAGATAGAAACAGCTACCACAAACATAAGGATCCCTGTGGGCTGAATATTGGCTTAGTCTTAAAATGTAATATTACTCTGATTTATTGTATTTTTATTTATTTAGTCAAATATTTCTCAATTATGTTTTGGTTTTTTTGTGGAGTTTTTGTGGGTTTTTTTTCCCCCATTGAAGCAATTGTGGTTAAGTGACTTGCCCAGGGTCACACAGCTAGGAAGTGTTAAGTGTCTGAAACCAGATTTGAACTGGGGTCCTTCTGAATTCAGGGCTGGTGCTCTATCCACTGCGCCACCTAGCTGCCCCCCTCCCAATTATGTTTTAATTTGGTTTGGATGTATTCAGGAGTATCTTGGGCTTTATGGAGTCCACAAATTGTATATTTGATTCCTTTAAACTATATTGCTGCTGCTTTTCTACTCAGCACTACAGGTATAAACAAATACTGGTGACAGTTTGTTGGAAATATCCCTGAAAGGATTATTGTATAGGTAATGTGGATTAGACTAGATGACCAATGAAGTTTCTTCTCACTCTTCAATTTTGTTATTCTCATTAATATTTTAAAGCACTTTATGATTATAGACAGGGAAGCTAAGCAAAGCAGGAGATAGTGCCAGACCTGGAGTCAAAAAGACTTATTTTCCTGAGCTCAAAACTGGTCTCAGAAACTTATTAATTGTGTGATTCTGGGCAAATCAATTAACTCCATTTCCCTTAGTTTCTCTATCTGTAAAATGAACTGGAGAAAGAAATGGCAATCCATTTCTACCAAGAAATCCCCAGATGATGTCATGAAGAATTGAACGCAACTGAAAACTATTGAAAGTAATAGTAGTAATAGTAAGTAGTAGTTGAAGTGGTGGTGGTGGTGGTGATGGTGATAGTAATAGTAGTAGTAGTAGTACTAGTATGATTATAGGATAATTTAAGCACAGGATACTGAATAGAAAAAAAATCTAGAATAGCAAAATTGCAGTACTACTATTTAAATTTAATGCCTGCTAGACTTGAGAAACCAGAAATTCTATGCAGTGGGACTTAAAAAGAGATGGGAAGCCCTCCTCCTGTCCCTAAAAATACCTTCAAACTTGCTTAGTGAAGTCTCACATTCCTATTGAAATCTGCTGAGTTTTTATTCCTTTGCTTCTTAAATGCCAATACTCCCAGTGTGGCAACATATTAGCCTTACAGTCTTTTACAAATCAGTCCAAATAAGTTTATTGGGCCTTTTCTTGAGAACAGATTTTGATAAGGAGAAGAGGGAGGGAGAAGGATCATGGTCTTGGAATCTAGATAAAGAGGAGTAGGTGACATTGAGACCACAGGCACTGAAGTCCAAATTTATCTACTTCACAATTCTGTTTAGGATGCCCCAACTTGGTTACTTGAAGGTAGTTAAAAAAAAAAAAAAAAAAAAAAAAAAAAAAAAAAAGGTGAACAGGATAGACCTGTGCCAAAAGAAATGATGGTGCTTCCATAGGTGACCTGAAAAAATGGTGAGCAAATAAATATTCAGAGAAACTTCCATCAAAAAGCAAGCCGCATCACCATTCTGAGTCTTAATTTCAACAGATGTCATAAGAGGAAGTTGAACCATATAGTCTTTAACTTTCTGTCTAGCTCTTTATTTAATCTAGATTTAATCTGATTTCCAGTCTCTCTGTTGTCAAATCTATATTCCATCAAACAGATAAATAATCTCTCTAAATCATAGCTCATCATATCACCTCCCTTGATCAAGAATTTTTAATGGCTCCCTGTTGCCTTTAAAATAAAAAGCAAATTCTACAGTTTTGTATTTGTAGCCAATTTGACTCCAAAATACCTTTACAGACTTAGTTTCCAGACTCCTCTATTCTCTATTCCCAGCCAAACTGACCTATTTACTAGCATAATGTTCCCCATACATAATATTGTCTTCTGTCTTTGAACCTATACACTGACTATCCCCTATATCTGGACTCCTTTCTCCCTTCTACTTCTTGGAATTTTTATTGTCACCTCAATTAATGAAATCAGGGAAGAACCAGATGCCTCCACTGATCAAGAAATCAATTAACAGAAGTGTCAAAGAAATTTCCAACAACATGTGAATAATCCTCTCAATCAATTAGAGAGGATTGGAGGCTTTGTGCTATTGCATGAAAACAAATGGCACCACATAAGAAACATCTAGGAAAGAAGATCAAATCACACCACTTGGATTCTAAAAACAGAGTAGTCAAGTTAAAAGTATTAAGCATAAAGAATGAAATTATCTCTATTAGCAACCAGGTTACATTCTAGTGAAGGGAACAATAAGTACATATAATACATATAGAACAAATATAAAATTAATTTACATTTATGTTTATACAAAGGAATAAAATAACAGTGCTAAGGAAGGGAGGACACTAGCAGTTGCATTCAAAAACGTTTTCATGTAGATATTGCTGACTGAGTTACATTGTAAAGAAACAGAAGGATTCTGTGAGGGAGAGAAAAGTAGTAGGCATGGGATCCTAGACTTGGCGGATGTTGGGGGTGAGGCAGCCAATACAAAAAGGGATGAAGTGTTTTGATTGAGGAACAGAGAGAAAGTCAGTTTGGATTCCAGAGAGGGAATAGGCTAGTATCAATCAATGAGATTGAAAACATAGGTTAGTGTTTTTGATTTTAATATATTATTTGGTTTGAATTTAATATTTTATTCTAAAGGCAATCTGAAACTATTGGAGTTAGTTGAGTAGAGGAAAAGTTACTTGGCCAGATCTACCCTTAAGGAAAGTTAGTTAAGCATAAGTTTGTAGGATAGACTGGAGGTGAAAGACTTGAGGTGAGAAGACCAATTAGGAATCTGTTAGTACAATCTTGGTGAGAGGTAATGAAGGTCTCAACTAAGGCAGGTAGCTTTGTGAGTGGAGAGATGTTAGATGGAAGAGACACTGCCAAATCAAAAATGGCAAGATTTTTTTTAACTTGTCAATCTGTCAACTGACTGGATATTTGAGATGAGGAAAAGAGAGGAATCATTGACAATGAGGAAGTTACAAATCTGAAACACTTCAAAGATGGCCATACCTTTAACAGAAAGTTTGCAAGAGGGGAGTATTTAGAGAGAAAGATGATGAGCTCAGTTTTAAACATATTGAGTTTAAGATGTCTCTAAAGTTTCAAGTTTGAAATGTTCAATAGGAAATTGATCATGTAGGACTGAAGTTTGGCCAGTTAACAAGCATTTATTAAATACCAAATACTATGCTAAGTGCACTGGGGAGACAGAAATGGATAAAAACAAAACAGGATAAAAAAGCAGCCCTTGCTCTCAAGGAGCTTGCAATCTAATGGAGAATGACAAAAATCAAACAGCTATGCACAAATTGGACATATGTAAGGGAAAATAGAGATAGTTTCACAGGGAAAACACTAGATTAAGGAGGAGTGCAAAAGGCTTCTTGTAGAAAGTGGGACTTTAACTCAGATTTGAAGTGAGCAGGGAAGCCAGAAGAAGGAAGATGAGAAGACAGAACATCCAGCTGAGATCTAAGCATGCCCACTAATTGTGAGGGTCCTCCCAGGTGTTTGTCCTGTGCCTTCTTCTTCTTCTTCTTCTTCTTCTTCTTCTTCTTCTTCTTCTTCTTCTTCTTCTTCTTCTTCTTCTTCTTCTTCTTCTTCTTCTTCTTCTTCTTCTTCTTCTTCTTCTTCTTCTTCTTCTTCTTCTTCTTCTTCTTCTTCTTCTTCTTCTTCTTCTTCTTCTTCTTCTTCTTCTTCTTCTTCTTCTTCTTCTTCTTCTTCTTCTTCTTCTTCTTCTTCTTCTTCTTCTTCTTCTTCTTCTTCTTCTTCTTCTTTTTTTTAATTAAAGCAGTATTTTATTTTTTCCAATTATGGGTAAAGATAGCTTTCAACATTCATTTTTAAAAATAAGATTTTCAAGCCATTCTCCAATTGATAAATGGTCAAAGGATATGAACAGACAATTTTCAGATGATGAAATTAAAACTATTTCCACTCATATGAAAGAGTGTTCCAAATCACTACTGATCAGAGAAATGCAAATTAAGACAACTCTGAGGTATCATTACACACCTGTCAGATTGGCTAAGATGACAGGAACAAATAACGATGAATGTTGGAGGGGCTGTGGGAAAACTGGGACACTGATGCATTGTTGGTGGAGTTGTGAAAGAATCCAACCATTCTGGAGAGCAATTTGGAATTATGCCCAAAAAGTTATCAAAATGTGCATACCCTTTGACCCAGCCATACTACTACTGGGCTTATACCCCAAGGAACTACTAAAGAAGGGAAAGGGATCTGTATGTGCCAAAATGTTTGTGGCAGCCCTTTTCATAGTGGCTAGAAGCTGGAAGATGAATGGATGTCCATCAATTGGAGAATGGTTGGGTAAACTATGGTATATGAATGTTATGGAATATTATTGTTCTATAAGAAATGACCAGCAGGAAAAATACAGAGAGGCTTGGAGAGACTTACATCAACTGATGCTGAGTGAAACGAGCAGAACCAGGGGATCATTGTACACTTCAACAACAATACTGTATGAGGATGTATGCTGATGGAAGTGGATTTCTTCAACATAGAGAAGAGCTAATCCAATTCCAATTGATTAATGATGGACAGAACCAGCTACATCCAGAAAAGGAACACTGGGAAATGAATGTAAACTGTTATTTTTACCTTCTGAATCCAATTCTTCCTGTGCAACAAAAAATTCGGTTCTACACACATATATTGTATCTAAATTATACTGTAATATATTTAACATATATAAGACTGCCTGCCATCTGGGGGAGGGGGTTGGGGGAGGAAGGGAAAAAATCTGAATAGAAGTAAGTGCAAGGGATAATGTTGTAAAAAATTACCCATGCATATGTACTGTCAAAAAATGTTATAATTATAAAATAAAAAAAATATTAATGCATGTATTAAGCCCAGAATGCAGAAGTCCATATGCCAGGGCATATACAGATTTGTCCCTAGGACTTTTCAAGTTCATGCAAAGTCTCCATCTATTTTTAAAGCTAATAAATTAAATCTAAAAAAGGTTTCATGAACTGATACAAAGTGAAGTCAACAGAAACATAAGAACGTTGTACATAGTAATTGCATTTTTGCAATTCAGATACTCTTCTCAGACAATTCTAAAGGATAGATTATAAAAATGATATTCTTCCCCAGTGAAAGAGCTGATGGAGTCTGAATGTACTTACAACACATTTATTAACTTTATATATTTTTGGTGAGGGAAGGTTTCTGTTTTCTTTAACAACATAGCCGATATGATAATGTTTTCCACAATTACATATTGTAATCTATATAAAATTGCTTGCCTTTTTAAGGAGGGTATGTGGGAGAGAGGGGAAAAAAATCTCCAAGTCAAAATTAAAAAAAAAGAATTTTCACATTTAATTGAGAAAAAGAATAAAAATGCAAACATCTAATAAATGATAATAAAAAATAAAATGAACATTTAAAAAAAAATAAAAAAAAAATAAATAAAAATAAGATTTTGCGTTCCAATTTTTCTCCCTCTCTCTCTCCCTTCCTCCTCCTCAAAGCAGCAAGCTATCTGGTATAGGCTATATATGCGCAATCATGTTAAACATATTTCCACATGTATGTGAAATAAGAAACCGAACAAAAGGGAAACAACCATGACCCCCTTTTCCCCAAAGTTAAAATAGTATGCTTCAACGTACATTCAGACTCCATAGTTCTTTCTCTGGATATGATCAGCAATTCTGTCATGAGTCCCTTGGAACTGCTTGGATCATTGTACTGAGAAGAACTAAGTCAATCATAGCTGATAATGGCACATTGTTGCTTTTACTGTGTACAATGCTCTTTTGGTTCTGGTCTCTTCCCTCAACATCAGTTCATGCAAATCTCTCCAGGAACTCTTCTTAAAAGAGAAGAGAATGCAGTATCCTGCTTGGTAACCTCATGACTTTCTAGGAATTTAATTATTGTCTCTATG
The DNA here is from genome assembly GCF_048593235.1 of Sminthopsis crassicaudata. Classification (NCBI taxonomy): domain Eukaryota; kingdom Metazoa; phylum Chordata; class Mammalia; order Dasyuromorphia; family Dasyuridae; genus Sminthopsis; species Sminthopsis crassicaudata. The sequence goes on from NC_133619.1 coordinate 247,878,490, forward strand.
CAGAGAATTACAAGATCTGTATGTCCAGTCCTAATCTTTCTCATTCTAGTCTTGCATCATTAACTGTCTTTTAGACAATTAGAATTGGATACCCTATAGGTATCTCAAACTCAAAATATACAAAACAGTAATTGTTGTCTCCCCTCCAAAACCCATCCTTTAGGAGCTTCCTTATGACAACTGAATGCACTATCACCTTTTATTTACCCAGGTTTGCAACATTGATGTCATCTTGGACAGCTCACTTTTACTTACTTCCAAATATCCATTTGTTGTCAAATCTTGTTGCTTCCATTTTGACAACATATGTTATACATTCTTTTCTTCCTTCTATACAAAAAGCTTCATCTTAAAGCAGGTTCATGCCATTCCATGTCACTATTGCAATAGCCTTTTGGTTGGCTTTACTACCTCCTCACTTTCTACTCCAAACGACTCTCCAATCAACTGTCAAAGTGATTTTCCTAAAGCTTAGATCTGACCATGTTATACTTTTCACCTTTATCAACTCCAAAGGCTTCTTATCACCTCCAGAGTCAAATGTAAAATATTTGCCATTTTAAGTATTTAACACTCTGGTCACTCTCTTTTATTACAATCTTTTTATTTACTCCCTTCTATATACTCCACAATCCAGCTATATCAGCTTACTCCAAATAGGTTTTTTTCAGGACCCATGTGTGCAAAAATATTTGTAGCAGCCCTGTTTATAGGAACTAGGAACTGGAAACTTGAGTGGATGCCCATCAGTTGGGAAATGGATGAATAAGTTATGGTATATGAATGTTATGGAATATTATTGTTCTATAAGAAATGATTACCAGTATGATTTCAGAGAGCCCTTGTGAGACTTACATGAATTGATGCTAAGTAAAGTGAATAGAACCAAGAGAACATTGTACACAACAACAAGATTATATGATGATCACCCGTGATGGACTTGGATTTTTTCAACAATGAGATGATTCAGGTCAATTCCAATAGGCTTATGATTTGAGAGAGCCATCTGCACCCAGAGAGAGAGTATTATGAGGACTGTGTATGGACCACAACATAGTATTTTCACCTTTTTGTTTGTTTTTTTTTCCTTTTTCCTTTTTTTCCTTTTTGATTTTATTTTCCTTGTGCATCATGATAAATGTGGAAATGTGTATAGAAATGTGACATGTTTATTGTTGATATATATTGATATATATTGAACTGCTTGCTGTCTAGGCAAGAAATGGAGGGGTGAAAAGAGGGAGAAAAATTTGAAACACAGGGTTTTTCAAGGGTGAATGTTATTTGCATGTATTTTGAAAATAAAAATCTATTTATAAAAAAACAAAAAACAAATATGATTTTTCACTAGTTATCCCTATTTCTGGAATATTCTTTCTTCTACCTTTTGGCTTTTCTGGCTTCATTTGAGATTCAGCTAAAATTCCCATTTCTTGTCCCTTTGAAATTACTTTTGATATACGTTGTGTATGTGTGTGTATATCTGTCTACATATCTATATAATTTGGGTGCATATATCTATATCTATATATCTTGTATATACATAATTACATATCTATGTGTATGTATATATTTTATATACACATATATACATTATATATGTATTCTCTGTGTATGTATACATTAATATCTATCTATATCTATTTCTATATTTATTTGTGTGCAGCTTCTTGCAATAAAAGTAAGCTTCCTAGGAATGGGAAATCTTGTATTTGCTATTCCTAGTATTTGACAGTGCCTGCTACATAGTAACTATTTCACAAATTGTTGACTGGCCAGGACTGACTCTGAGGAAGATAAGTCTGGAAAAATAGTCACTTGAGGAGGGAAACAACATCAAGGACACATACTAGAGAAGAATGTTGTTCAAGGAAATAAGACTCAGAAAGGACGGCTAGGACATAAAGTTCTAAGATATAAGTTACAGACTTGCCACACATTTATCCTAAACTTGTGTTTCTTTACCACTACACTCTAAGTTTGAGCCCATCCTTCCTATAGTCCTATGTGTATTTGTGGTAGATTATGCTCTAAATTTTTGAGAGAATTTTTGTACCAATTATTCTTATTATATCTCTTTGTTAAATACTTTTGTTAAAAAACTTATGGGCTGATTGATGGTGAGAAGCATACAAATTGTGGGTTGTAATTAGGACTGTATCATAAAATGTCATAGACCCTTCTTGAGTTACCTTCTGAATTTTGAACATAAGTAGCAGTTACCTTCTGGGGTTTCCAAAACACAAAAGAAAATTGAAGTTGCTGGAATAACCTGGAAGGGATATTCTACTACTTTGATGTCTCCCCTTCCTTAATGTAAACTGCTTTAGTGCTGGTACTATATTCGTAACCCCAGTACCCATCATAGTGCCTTGTACATCATTAAAGCACTGTACAGACATGATCTTACTGGATTTTTACAATGAAAGTAAATTCTCTGGAAGGTCTCTTCCAGCAAACACCAAGACACCAAGGCTTACTTAGTAGAGGTATCTTGACATTTACATGTACTGCTGTGTCCTTTCTCTTTATCAGGACAAGACCTCCAAGTCTTTCCATCCTGGGGAAGTTAATCAATTCACCTTTGGCACTTTGCTTTAGGGGTGAGTTATCCTTATTGTCTAATGAATAAATGAAAACTTAACTATCTCCACTCCATTTTTGTGACCCCAGACCATGCTTAAAATACCACCCAGAACTCTACCAGGAGAACAAGAACTGCACAGCACTACATTTTGTCCTCTGCCTGCTAGTATACTCTCTACCGCAATCTGTTTCAATCTCTTACTCTCACTTTGAGGACAGTAATTTTTTCCCCTCATTAGTATTTTAAATTTTCAATTAACTGTAAAGAAGTTTTCAACATTCATCTTTGTAAGATTTTGAATTCCAAATTTTTCTTCCTCTCTTACTTTTCCTCTTCCCAAAACAGCAAGCAATCTGATATAGATTATAAATGTATAATCTTTTAAAACATATTTTCATATCAGTCATATTATGAAAGAAAAAACAGAACAAAAGAGAAAAACTATGAAAAAGAAAAAGCAAACAAAAAAAAATAAGGTGAAAAATAGTATGCTTCGATCCACATTCAGAATCCATAGCTCTCTCTCTGGATGCAAATAGCATTTTTCATCTTGAGGACAATAATTAAATCAGTGCTGTCATCACAACTGGAAAAAAGTGTGATGATGCATTGATCACTATAAGAATGAGAGCTTTTAAAGCGTAGATGTGGTATTAGGTTTTTCTCTGTATTTCTAATACCTGGTGCAGGATACAAAGATTTTAAAAAATGTACTAATCCCTCATCCCTGCTCTCAAGGCTCTTACATTCTAGGGGAGAAAGTATATGTGGAGCAAGGAGGATGGCATGTTCATAAATATTTACCATATCAATACAAAATAAATACAAGATGGGAGGTACTAGCAATTAGGGAGTTCAAGAAATGCATTTTGAAGTTTCGCATGAATTTAATTAAATCTTTATAAACAACCTACTTTGAGCAGAGAATTGTGAGAGGCTGAAAAAATGCACAAAGATTAGATCCAGGTCCTGCCCTCATGAAACTTATATTCTAAACGAGCAAAAAACCCATTGGCTATAAAGATGCCAGAGAAAAGCCAGAGCTATGGTTATATTGTGAACTAGTTAGTATAAAGCAAAGCTTCTTCAACGGTGGATTGCATTCCCATATTGGGTCATATAACTGAATGTGAAAGCCTGAAAATTTGGCAACAGTAAAAGGTTTCTGACTGCTCTGTGTCCTGCATTGTCAAATATTCCAAGATTTAATTCTTTATGTAAAAATAAAAATAAAAGTAAAATTAAAAATATGCCAAGGAATTGCTTAATTAGCAAATGTTTGATTTGTATACCTGTTTTATATACATATATACCCAGGGTCACCTAAACATTTCTCTGGCAGAAAGGGGTCACAAATGGAAAAAAGTTTAAGAAGCCTTGGTCTAAAGGAAAGTACACAGTTTCTAAAGATATGTGGAGAGGAATTTGTTGTCTGTAGGAGGAGAGAAAGAATGAAAAGAGAAGGCTAAGAGTCCATGATATCTATGTTGGAAGAGAGCTGGTATTTCTTTTAGATGAGGAAAGAAAGGCCTGAACAATATTGTCTTTTATAACCTGGAGAAGAAGAAACTCAGACTTTTTTTTTCCTTACCTTCTTCTCTCCCTCCATCTTTTCTCTTTTCCTCCATTTCCCTTTCCATTTTTCCCTTCCTTCCTTCCTTCCTTCCTTCCTTCCTTCCTTCCTTCCTTCCTTCCTTCCTTCCTTCCTTCCTTCCTTCCTTCCTTCCTTCCTTCCTTCCTTCCTTCCTTCCTTTTCTTCTTTCTTCTCTTGAAACTTCTTAGCAACTTAAATCAAATCTGTCAGTTAACTTGTTCCCATTTGGCCAGTAACCAAAGCACTGTACTTTAAGTCTGCTTCCCTAGAAATATAAGTGGTAAATAAACTTTCTTTGGTGAAAATTGCAAAATGTGGCACCATGCAGGGAGAAACATGGAAAGTGTTCCCTATTTTTCTTTGGGCATAAATATTCCAGCCAAAAGCACAATAAAAATAATGAAATGAAGAAATTAATTTGGGATTTTATGTATCCCTGATCTGAATTTAATTCTCTGTGCTCAGATATTTCTTTGACACCTTCTTATTCAAATATACCAAGAAATAACTAAACAGCAGAACTGATGAAAAAGTCTAAAGAAGGAAAAAGCAAGAAATCTTTTGAGTTTTGGTATATTTATTTAGGAAAATGAAATGGTAAGAAATTGCTAAGAAAACTTCCAAAAAGATAATGGAAAAAAATCAGGCATAATTGAAAAACAATTAAACAATAACAATACAGCATTTAATAAAGCGGCAGCTGCAGAAAGATACTTAATAAAGACCCTGGGTGAGTTTTTGATCACAAACATAATACATAATATTCAGGGTTGCTTACATATAAGCTGGCGGCCAGCATGGTATAGTGGAGGGAGCACTAAACTTGCATCTGAATCCCCATTCTCTATTTACTTACTACCTGCATTACTCTGGGCAGAGTTTCATCCTCTGTAAAATAAAAGATTTATAGTGCATGATCTCTAAGGTTCCTAATTTGCTCTAACTTTTAGTGATTCCACATTCCCTCACTGAGGACCTCAAATTTCCAAATTTCCATGTCTTGATGTTTTAAAAATGCATTTTCTAAAATGTCAGGAATTTCAATAAAAAATTCAACTATAAAAGAAAAGCTACCTATTTTACATGTGATCCTCTTACCAAATTTTAACTATTATCTTATTTGTTTTGTTTATAAACTTGTTTTATAGCTATGCCAGGTCACAATGACTGATCTCTTCCTGATGTTTTCTTTTATAAATTTCCAGGCACCTTGTCCATCATGATTCTTTTGAGAAAATAAATGAAAATCTCTGTCATAAAAGAAATGTTCATATTCATTCTTTTTTCTCCCAAAATTAGGAGGAATCTTAAGAGATTAACTAGTACAGCTTTCCTCCCATGTGGCAATTCCTTCTACGCCATTCTTGATAGAAGTTCCTCAATACTTCCAGTGACAGGGAACTTACCACCTAATTATATAGTCCATTTCCCGGGGGAACAAAGAGAATAGGTAAAAAGTTCCTCTTTATCTTTGAACTAAAAACTATCTCTTATTGGTTCTAGTTCTGTCCTCTGGACTAGCACAAACATAAATGTAACTCCTCTTCTATGTGACAGTCATTTAAATATTTGGAAAAGCTATCATGTCTCTTTTAACTTATTTCTTCTCCAGTACAAGCTTCTCAAATTCTTTCAACTGTTCCTCAAATATCACATTTCCATTTCTGTCTGCATTTCAATTGCTCTCCCAAGATTCATTCCAATCTGCCAATGTCTCCCCCTAAATGTAGCATCCATAGATAAGTGAAGCACAATTCATTAGGATAGGAACCCTGAAAACTTGATTTTGTTTTTAATTTATTTTTATCTATTTATTCATTCATCCACCCACTCATTTATTTATTTATTTTGCAAAGGCAATTGAGGTTAAGTGACTTGCCCGGGGTCACACAGGTAGGAAGTGTTAAGTGTCTGAGGTCACATTTGAACTCAAGTCTCCCAGATTTCAGGGCTGGTGCTCTATCCACTGCACCACCTACCTGCCCCAGGAAATTTGTTTTTAAAAGACAAATATTCGTTGAATACTAAATCATAAAGAATGGAATTTGTAGTCACAAAAGAAAAGAACAAAATTCAGACTTTATTTTAGAGTGCTAGATCTGAAGTCAGGAAGGCTCATATTCTTGAGTTAAAATCTGATCTCAGACTCTTACTAGCTGGATGATCCTGGACAAGCCACTTAACCCTATTTACTCTTTTATTCTCATTATATCTTATTTTACATTTAACATATTTATTCTTTTATTCAGGATACTGTGCTTCTGTTAAGCAACATGATTTTATTGAAGATTTTTGGCTGCTACATCTAATTGTTGATTCATCTTGAATTTGAGGTCATTATTGTGATATGAACTATGCTTAAGTCAATTTTCTTTCATCCTGTATGTAGATTGAAGTTCTCTCACTATGCTAACCATTTTCTGATCTCTATTAGGAAAGCATCAACTAGATGCGGAATGACACTATCTGACCAAATGTCTCACTTTACCCCCAAAAGGAGAGCACTTCTGTTGCAACTTTATATTACTCAGTTTATCTTTATCCAAATATTCTTTGCTATTTAATTTAATAGGTTTCCAAATAAGTGTTTATCTTCTTGACATAAAATGGTATTCCTCCATTCTTGTGTGACTATATCTTGCTACTTTTGAACAAGATATTTTTTATTGCTATATTTGTCATGAATAGCATTCTGTCTAACAAAGTATATTGTTGTATTGTTATATTTCAGTCATTAATATCATAATATTGAATCTCAATGATAAATATTATTTACTTCCTTGGGTTAAAATTCAATTTCATTTTCTACCTATATTTTTTGTTTTGTTTTATAGCTATATAGGTCACAATGACTGATCTCTTCCTGATGTTTTCTTTTATAAATTTCCAGGCACCTTGCCCATCATGATTCTTCTTTCTACATTATACCAGGAATTTTTTATAGTCACTTAATTTTTTTTTTATTGTTGTCTTTTGTTTTTACATTACCTAGATTGTCTCCTAAATCCCTTTCCCTTTTCCTTCAAGAGAGCTATGTTTTATAACAAATACTTTTTTTTGGAAAAAAAAGTGAAAAGGAAGGATTCAGCAAAATTGAGCAATACATTTTTTAAAAATGTCATTATTCACAAGATTTCATACTCATGAATTCTGATCTCTACAAAGGAGAGGGGGAAGGTGTCTTTTTTATCTATTCTCTGAGACCAAGCTCGTTCTTTGAAACTTGGCAATCTTCATTTTTTATTGTTTTGTGGTTAACAATTGAACTTTATAGTTTTATCTAGATAATTCTAGGGAAGACTGGACTTTAAGATGAATCTTATTGGATGGATACCACTGGGAGAAACAAAAGGAAGAAGGCCAATCCCAAAACCCTGATTTTAGCAGTGATCAAAGTAAAAGCATCCAAATTGAATTTGGACCTTTCCGGAGCATTCCTTTATGTCTGGAAGACATTCCATTTTTATCTTTACCTCTTAGAAGTAGAATTCTTTATTTTCTTCAAACATCAGCTCACATGTCAACTTTTACATAAAGCCTTTGCTAATACCCTCCTGATAATACCCTCTTACTAAATTACTTGCTATGTATTTTGTATATATAGACATGTTTATGTGTGTATATATATATATATATATATATGTATATATATATATATATATATATACATAAATACACACACATATTATATATATATATATATCTACACATAGCTTGTCACCTTGAGAGCAGGTTCATTTTCACTGTTCTTTATATGCCCAATGCCCAACACAAGGCCTGGGATATAATAAGAGCTTGAAAAATATTTGCAGATTGATGATTTCTGCCTCAGCTGCTACTCTAGGAATAATTCCATGAACATATCTCACAAGAGCTTGCTCCTTTGAAGCTATCTATGTCCATCGGAAACAAGGAGAACCATGAGTAGGTGGCTCAGCACAGTGATTCACTGAGGAAAAAAACTCCATTTATAATATTAATGATAGCTAACGTTTACATAACCTCTACTTTGCGCCAGGCACTGTGCCAGGCACTTTACAATTCTTATCTCATTTGATCATCACAAAACCCTGAGAGGTAGATGCATTATAGCCCCCATTTTACAAATGAGGAAACTGAGACAAATAGAGGTTAAATGACTTGCCCAAAGTCACCATTAGAAAGTATCTGGGGCCAGATTTGGACTCCGATCTCCCTGATTCTATGCATAGAGTTTTACCCACTATGCAGCCAGCTGCCCCAAATGTGTGTCTTCTTGGCCAGTGCTGATATTGCTGATGTTTGCTGAACCTTGAACCCAGCTTTATCCTATGCACTGCTGCCAAGGCAAATAGCATACACTGCAGACCAGGGAAATTTAATCAACAGTGAAACTGCCAAACTGACAATGGCCAAGAGGTAGTCACAATTGCCCATTTGCTCTAGCTCTTTAATCCCCCTTTCCAAGGAAAAGACCTTGGCATTTCCATTATTATCATGGGAAATGAGTCTAAAATCAATATCTTTCTCATGATAATCTTAATATTTCAATCTCATAGGATCAAACATTTAGAAGTGAAGATCCTCATTTTACATGAAGAAGCTGAGGTCCGAACGAGCTAATGAAGTTATTCATATAACCAGTGATAGAATTGGGTTTTGAACACAAAACCTTTGACTTCATGTACGAGCTGAACCTGAATCAGGACATCTCTGGACATGCAACCCTCCCCTTACTCTTCTTCAGGCTAGAAATTAGGCTTCAGAATGATCCAAATCTGTTTTGCCACCTGTTAGGTTCTTACTAAGTGCTAATGAGATAATGAGATATTAGGTTCTTACTAAGTGCTAAGTCGGTACTTGACAATTCTCTAGTTCTGGCCTTTACTGGGAGTTTTTACTTGTGAATTCTTGGGGAGGAGTTTGCATGCTTAGGAGGAGCAAGTTCATTGGTTGAAGTAATTTTTCCCAGAAGCCCTTGCGTTATCCCACTCCCATTCTCTGGGAGGATAAAAGAGGGCAGCTCTGGAGGAAAGAGAGAGTTTTTGTCTGGACGAGATTTGAGGTGGCTCTCTTCAGGAAGGGAAGTCGGCTCTCTACAGGAAGAAGAATCTGTCCCATAGATTTGAGTTGACACAGCAGATCTCCTCCCAGAGAGCGAATGGCAGCTTCTGGAGACAATGGCACATTACAGCCACCAAGTAAACTGATGCTCAGGGATGAGAATCTGACTTAAGGGTTATCTAGGGGAGGACCAACATTTTATGAGTCATCACTCATCACTACTGAACTTTTACTTTGCTTCCTACTATGCTATTTTACTAGAAACCTGCCTTAGTAATTGACCTTAGACTCAGGAAGATCTGGGTTCAAATTCTACTTCTTATATGATGGGATTGACTGTATGACCCCGTTAAGGTCTCTGAAACCTCATGGAGGACAGTTTCCTTTGTGTCTCCAGAAGATGAATTTCCTCAATTTTGGAGTAGCTTAGTTCTATGAGTCAGTTGTTAATGGATTTATATTACTTCTGCCTATATATATAAAACCCATTGTTCTGGCTCTGTAGTTCTTATAATCCAAGTCCCATCATCTTAGATGCAGGTGACATATCTATACTACCCCCATCCTACTCTGATTACCCTTTATCCGTCCCATGTTTTAATTCATTCCATTATGACTTTTGAAAGTTTCCTTATATTCTCAACAACATCTCCAATTTCTTTGAATTTTTAAAACATCATGCTTCTCTCTTTCACTGCTTGAAAGATTGGTCTGCATTTTATGCTTAAACTTCCATACCACCCACTTTCTTCTCAACCTCTATATAATCAGCATTTCATTGTCAGAATGTTATTGAAATAGCTTTCTCAAAGGTCACCAATGACCTTCCAATTACAAAATCTAATGGACTTGGCTGTGAGAAGAAAGGTATGCTAATAGGAAGTATTAATATAATCAGGTGAAGCTATGAGTTGGTTCAACCTTTCTGCAAATCCAATGACCTTTTAAATTCTTTCCACATCTTGCTTAACTTCTTTGCTGCTTTTGACAATTTTGATCACCTTCTCCTAATGGATATGCTCTTGGCATCAGAAATATAAAAGTCTCTCCTTCTATCGATATTGTTAGTCATATTGTGTTTTTTCCTCCTCATCTTCTTCCGGATCCTTAAATGTTGGTGCTTCTCAAAGATTAGCTGTGGTTCCTCTCCTTACATATTCTCTCTTCTGGGAATCCCATTCACTCCCATAGCTCCAATCATTCCCTCTATGAAGATGATTCTTTCTGTTTCTGGTCCTGATTTATCTTTTTTTTTTTCCTTCTAAATATATTTCCACATTTATCATGCTTCACAGGAAAAGTCAGATCAAAAGGAGGAAAATGAGAAAGAAAAAAAAGCAAGTAAACAACAACAAAAAATAGATGAAAATATTATATGGTGCTCCACATTCAGTGCCCATAGTCCTCGCTCTGGATGCAGATGGCTCTTTCCATCACCAGTCTTTTAGAATTGCCCTGAATCACCTCATTGCTGAAAAGAGCCAAGTCCATCACAGATGATCATCACATGATCTTGCTGTTGCTGTGTACAATGTTCTCTTGGTTCTACTCATTTTACTTAGCACCAGCTCATGTAAGTTTCTCCAGGCTTTTCTGAAATCAGCCTGCTGATCATTTCTTATAAAACAATAATATTTCATTCCATTCATAACTTATTCAGCCATTCTCCAACTGATGGGCATCCATTTAGTTTCCTTGCCACTATGAAAAGGGCCGCTACATTTTGTACATGGGGATCCTTTTCCCTCTTTTATGATCTTTTTGGGAAACAGATCCAGTAGTAACACTGCTGGATCAAAGGGTCTGCACAGTTTGATATTCCTTTGGTCAGTTCTAAATTGCTCTCCAGAATGCTTGGATAAGTTCACAACTGCACCAATAATGTATTAGTCTGACTTATCTTTTGAATTCTAACTGCCTATAAAAGTTCTCTATCTAGATATGGCTCAGTTGACATTCTCTCATTTGGCATCTCTCTCTCATCTTGTCTCATAGTTACCAAGTTCTGTTGATTCCACCTTTACAGCATCTTTAACATACTTATTACTGTTGCCAGTTTTAGTAAAAGCCTTAATTGCAGCCCATCCACTCCTTCCTAAAATATTGCAATAGTGTCCTTACAAATCTTTCCACTTATATTCTTGCCTCTTAGCTAGCCTATATACCCCTTCCAGATCTGGTCATCCATTGCTCTGCTCAATAATATGAAAAATTAAGCCTCTAAGTTAGAAAACCTATCCTCCCAGAAAGAAAGCCCCCATATGGCAGCATCACTGCCCTGGGAAAAAGCCTTATACACTCCATGTCCGAGACATCTACTGGCAAGTACCAAAACATTTGTATATTTGGGCATAGTTATTGCTCCTCTCTCATATCTTCCACTCCTCATGTTATAGAACCCCTTTATATTAAGATAATACTTAGTGGGGAGGAAAGTGGCCCAGAAATGAGAATCATTGTTCTTAGTAATTCCCCATTTCTGAGTAGATAAGAGGCATGCTACATTCCCTTTTGCTTTTTCCTTCCCACCCTATACACATTTTTTCCTCTGTTCTCTTAACTTTCCATTTGCACACTCTTATCTTCTTCTCCTTCTTCCCAAATCCCAAAGTAAAAAAATATTGTAAAGAGAATACAGGAAGGGAAAAAGTACAGGAAGATGAAAACCAATACTAGTTCCTTCTTTCTTCCTCCCCAACACTTGAGTTATTAGGGGATAACGTGATGAACTATCAAATCAATCAACTAAAACTATGGAGGAAATATGTTAAAAAAACTTCACAAAATAGGTGAAACAAATTGTCATAATTCTATACAAGCAAAGTTTTTAGTGTCAGTAAGACAAAAAACACTTCTCTTCTTCCATTTCTTCCTACCATATCTTGATCCAGAAATTCCTACTCTCTCTCACCACCAACTGGTTCCTGCCCCCATTTCCCTAAAAACATGCTCAGGTCTCCAAAAATAACAAAAAAACAAGTACTCTTCCTTTTAATTGATCTTTACCATGTAACTAATATCCCATCATGCTTCTCTCCTTCACTGCTGTGTCTTGAAAAAGTTGTTTACATTTGATGCTTAAACTTCTATATTATTCACTCTCTTCTTAACTTCTATATAATCAGATTATAGTACTTCCTCATAGAAGGCTATTTACAAGTTAGCCACGGTATTTAAGAGAATCAGACAAAGGGAATGAAGCTGGTATAACACTGACCAGAACAACCTATATGTGATAATGAGCAGAAATGTGTTGTGATTGTTTTGAGGGCACAGAGAGAAAAGCCAGATGAGGCTGGAAGAAGTGCAAATGGCAAATCTATTGAGACTTGTGAATATTCTCCCCTTGTGGGATCCATGAGAGATAAACATGGGATGTCTCTGGATGTTAATGTGGGCATAAGGTCATGTGCTTGTGAAATTCCAGCTTCTAGACCAATAAGAAAGGATGAATTGAATGATGATGAAGTCTCATCTTAGATGTAGCCTAAAGCTGTCTATTCTTTTTTCTAGTACCTATGCCTCTCCCAGTAGTCATCCTAAGTAGATTTTGGCAATAGACAGCCGGATAATGACAAATGTGGATATGGGAAATTAAATTCACTATAATGCCTCTCATAGGCAGTTTCACATTATAAAGTTACCTTAGACACCATCTTTGGAAGCTATGCATGAAAAATAATCAGCTTTTTTTCTCATTCTAGGCACAAAATGGAATGTCATAGCTTACCTGCTGGTGCCATTTTCAACTCTTTCTAGGTCTTCGTCAGTGGTCCTGATTGAGAGTCTGTGTGTGGCAGGATAGGAGTGCTGTGTGTTGATTTTGGCCATCTTTCTGTTTTTCAGTCACAAAGTTCCAAATTTCAGCTAAAACACAAAGAATTAACATTTATATGATGGAAAGTATGAGACAATAGTCAAATAATTATTTATAATGGAATATTTCACTGTTTTCACTAATGACTAGTCATACCTCATAGCTGGAAAACACTAGTAGATCTAAGATGGATGGTAATAATTGGTAACATTGATTTTTTTTTATTTTCTCTTTAACTGAATTTTTTTGTAAGAATAAAAAAAAATTCATCCCTATGGTGGGGAATGTCAAGGAACACATGCTAGAAACCTCATCCGTAAATCATTTCCTTTCATCAAACATAAGTTAGGATTTATATGTACCTCCTGAGTCACAAGAAAATAAAAGTGATCTAATGTTAATGGCCACTTGGAAAAGAAATCTGACCTATTTTCCTGACTCCTGGAAGACAAAATTAGGACCTCTTCTCTTATAGCATGTACTCTCCAAAGAGAGCAGAAGTGGAAGGACCTGTAATGACATGTTTGAAATAGTTTGGGAAAGGGGCAATTAAGGTCTTTGTTAAAATAGTGACAATGATAATAAGTATAATCAGGGATGTTGTGAAGGTAGAATCAACAGGGAGGAGGAAATAAAAAGAGAGAATGATTAGACCATTAGCAAAAGAGTCAACAAAGAGCAGTATTACTACAAATAATGAGCCAAATAAAATGGGATTGAGGCTCTATTTTCCAATGCTTTTGAAAAAAGCACCTTGGCTCTAGATAACAAGACAACTGAAAAGTCATTTTAAAAATATGTGGTCAACAGATTAGAACCAATTACAGAATATCTATGTATGCTTAAATTTCAAATCTTCCCAAGGCATCCATTACATGTCATCATGACTTTTCCAGAAGCATGCCCTCTAGTCTTTCTCATGAGAAGAATTTGCATCATTTGAGCATGCTGATGCACTCTGATTATGCTTCAATTTCCCCATTACATGTAAAATTATATGCAGCCCATTTTTGCACAAGTACCATATGGTGATGACAAATATATATATTCTTTAATGTTCCCATTCAGAAGATGCCATAAGTCTTACAAATCTACTTTTTTTCTCTCAAAGACTAAATTGTACATGTTCCTTTTCAATTGCCTTGCTGTTAGTTTCATTTCAGGGCTGAGAGAGGAACATTAAGGTCCTTTGAAATCTTGTGTTACTCTATATCTTTCAGGAAAAATAAAAACCTTTTTCAAAAGCATTCATGTAAAATGTTAAAAAAAAATAGGCATAGAAGGATCCTTTTAATACATGATAAAAATATACATCCAGAACCAAAAGTTAGCATTGTTTGTGACAGAGAAATATTGGAAGCTTTCATAATAAATATAGGAATAGAACAAAGTTTTCTCTCCATTATTTGGTAAAGTTTCAGAAATGCTACTGGCATCACTAAGATAAAAAAATGAAATATTTTTATGTGTGTGTGTATACATATTGACAAAGATGAGACAGAATCATTCCTACTTATAGACAACATGCATATAGATAGATTATTATACAACATGCATTTATATACTTAGAAATGCAAAGGAATCAGCAAGTACTTATTAAAATGGCCACTAAATTTAGTAGAGTAGCAAGATACACAATAATTCCACAAAATCATCAGCATATAGAAACATATAGAAACAACAAAAATTAGGAAAAAATATAGAATAATCTCATCCAAGACAATGGAAAATTGCATAAAATATCTGAGAACCCAGCTATTAGGATATATTCAGGACATATACATAACAATTACAACATATTTTTACAGAAATAAAGAAAATAGTAAATAATTGGTGAAGTATTTATTGATAATAGTGGGAGTATGCCATCATAATAAAATGGATATTATCTAAATCAATTTAAAGATTCAATTTAGTGTTATCTTAACCTAACTCCAAGAGATCAAATAAAATTTTAAAAAATGTATTTGGAGGAGGAGGGAATGTTGGGTTTTTTTGTTTCTTGTTTTTTGCTTCTTATATCCAGAGAAGCAATGAATAAAAGGAGGAATATAAAATAGCATATCCAAAGGCAAGTTGTATTATAGAATAGAAATCACCAAATCCATTTGATATTGCCAAAGAATTTTAAATAGAACTATAGAATTGACTAAAGAGAATTAGAAACAATTGAACACAAAAATTGAATCCACAAAAAGCCCATTGATTGGACATTGCTAATTAGACTATCATGCATTACTAGAATAGAATATATTTCTGTGCTGTAAGACATAATAGATATGAAGAATACAGGGCAACATGGGAAAACTTCTATGAACTGATGCAAAGTCATGAAAATGGTATTAGGAAAATAATATACATAATGATTACATTTATATAAATGGAAAGAACAACAAGATAAACAAACACAGAGTATAGTGCAATCATAAAGACTGAGGTTGGTCCAAATGAAGAAATTCTAGGAGTCTTCTTCCCATTTTTGCAGAAGTCTGTAGATTATAGAGGATAGACATAGCCTAAAAGGGCCGACTTTATTGATGTTTTGACTAATTTTGTTAATTGTTTTATTTCTCTTTCTTTTTTTATTATTTATTATAAAGATGGTTCTACTTAGTTAAGGAAAGGGTTGCAAATAAGTTATATTGTCTTTCATAAATTCCCAAATTAACTATAAAAACAAGAAAAATGCTATCTCTATTCAGAGAAAGAAATGATAAATAGAAGTATGTATAAATAATTTTACATATATATATATATTTGCATCTATTGTAGTCACTTCTGTAAAATGGGAAAAGGGAAGAAAAAAGAAATTTGTATAATAATTTTGTTGTTTATTTGAAAAGAATATCAAATTGTACACAGTAGATTTGTAGTTTTGTGGACAATTATCTTTTTATTATAATGAATTATGGAAATGCTTGTTTTTATATAAATTAAAAATAACATTTAAAACAAAACAAAAAGAAATTAAAAACAAAAGATATCAATTAAAGTTGTTATAAAAGATTGTTTTTCTTGGATGGAGCAACTCAATCTTCCCTTGTATAAGTACTTGATTTAAATGTAGCAGATGTTAGTGAAGAGGTCTCTAAAGACAGTGATTTCTGGAAATCACCCAGTGACTCACCCCAGAACCAAATTAATTATTAATAACAGATGAAGGTCAACAAAGGAACAAAGGCATTTTCATCAGCAACATACATGAATACTGCTTAATAAGATGAAAGTCTTGTAAGCTTCTGAACAGCAACTGTTTATGGCATTATTCACCGGGATCCTTTGCTTATCTTTGATTTTTGATGATGATAATAATATAATAATGATAATAAGGTCATATAATTACATAGGGCTTTATAATTCACAATTCATTTCCACATTTATTAGCTCATTTCATACTGCGACAATAAGAAGTAGGCAGGGCATGATAATTACCCTTCAGTTTGCAAATAAAGGAACTGAAGATCAAAGAAGTTAAATGACTCAAGTTTATACAAGAATCTAGAAAGGAGTTAGAACTCAAACTTATCTTTTCTGGCTTCAAGTTGAGTGCTATTTTTCTTTACTTGCACCTTCTTATCAAAATAATAATATATGTGTATAATAATTTACTAGTTCATAAAATAAATCACCTCATTCAAATCTCATAATTATTGAGAGTTTGCACAACTGTTAATGTCCCCTTTTAAAAAAGAACAAACTGAGACTCAAAAAGTTGGGTGTTTGTTCACGGTCTACATAACTCATAAGTGACAGAGGTACTCATTCCACTGCCATGGCACACTCTTGATTGGTTTGAACTTTTTTGTAGAACAATCTAGCAAGATAAAATAAGAACCACTGTTTATGCCCAGCGGTCCTATTATAGGACTTAAGTCATAAAGATATCATTAAAAAGAAAAAAAAAGACTCAACCATGTTAAAATATTTATATTTGCTTTACTTATGAAGTAGGAAATTAGAAACAACAAGCATGCCCCACTATTTATGAAAAATTGAAGAAATTATGTTATATTCAATGGAATTTGTCATATTGATGTAAGTGGAGATTATTATATCATAAAAGGACAAATAAAAAGAAATGTATCTAGGAAGCTGCTGAGGACAAGGGAATAATTATAATGATAATAATAATATATGCATGACTAATAGAGGCAACAGATCCCTATAGGAATAAATATAGATTTAGGCAGGGAAAGGATAAATGTGTTATTCTTGTTTTTATTCTAGCTATATTTCTAGTATATATTTTCCTTAAAATAAAAAAAAAAAACATGAATTTTATGGTTTTATTGAAGACTTGGAACTCCATATTTGATTTGTTTGGTAATTTATTAAAGTTTGTTGAGAGAATGTTAAAAATAAGAACCACATTCCACAGGCCCAAAATAATGTCTATAAGATATTTTGGGACTTGAAATATATTAACAGAAGCTATAAATGTTAGTTTAGATAAGGCTGAAGATAGGGGACATCTTTTGAATAATATGGAGTGGTATGTTTTGCTACAAAATATAGGAAATTAAGCCAATTTTCCCACTGAAAATGATACATAGCTAACTACATATTTTGTTTTATCTGGGAAAATATCCTTCTCATAAAAAATCTACTCACAGGCCCCAATTCACATCCCATTTTTGAGAAATATTTGTATCCTATGATCCAATGAATCTATGATCCTTGACCAGAATTCTGAAGAACATAAGAATTTTTATTGATTACAAATTTTTAAATTAAAAAACCAAAAAGACAGGATTAGTTTATTGAGGAGCAGAACCAGGGGAACATTGTGTAGAGTGAAGCAAGATTATGTGATGATCAACTATGATAGACCCAGCTCTTCTCATCAATGTAGTGATTGATGCAAGACAAGTCCAATGCCATTTGCATCCAGAGAGAGAACTATGGAGACAGAATATGGATCAAAATATAGTATTTTCATGGTGGTTTGGTTGTTTAATTTTTTTGTCCTTGTGATTTTACCTTTTAGCCTTGACTTTTCTTGTACAACATGACAAATATTGGAAATATATGAGAAGAACTGTACTTGTTTAACTTTTATAGGATTGCTTGCTTTCTTTGAAGGGGGAGGAGAGGGAGAAAACATTTGAAACACAAAATCTTACAGAAATTAATATGGAAAACTTTTTATATGTATTTGGAAAAATAAATACTATTTATAGAAAAAAAAGTTTTCCTAGATGGGTAAGGCACGTAAACCTATTTGTTTCAGTTTCCTCATCTATAAAGTTTGCTACAGAAGGGAATGGCAAACCATTCTTATATCTTTGTCAAGCAAACCCCAGATGGGGATCACAAAGAGGTGGATACTACTGAAAACAACTGAACAATAACAAGAAAATTTCTTTAAGCACTGACATTCTATAGTTCCGAGAAACAATATAAAGCCATTCAATTTTATCTACCTGAAGTTTCTCAAATTTTTGATCTCAGGCTGACCAGTATCTGACATATAGGAGTTTGATAAATGCTTCTTTAATGCTTAATAAATGCTCATTTATTGCTCACTTAGCCATTCCATCAGGTCTGGAATTACCTGTGTTTTTTTTTTGTTTGTTTGTTTGTTTTTACCTCCTTCATCTAGACTGTCCCTTTAATTTTCCCCTGCAGAAAACCTACACATTCTTCAAATCCTAGCTGAAAGACCATCTCCTTCACAAAAACTTGCTTAATTCTGCTGCCTCTCTGCATTCAGGCAAAAGTAATCTTTCCTTTTTATAAACTTTCTGACAACATCTTGTGTTTATTTTGTGCACCCATTGTATTGTTTTCTGTTAGAAATGTATCTGCTTGGCTTCACTAGCATGTAAAGTTTAGAAGATAGGTATTATGTCCCACTCATATTTGCATTCCTTTCGAGGCTGCCTCTCTGACATCCTTGGTCTTTCTCTTCGATGCCCATAAACTTTTTCATCCCAGAAGCTTCTTCCACCCTGGACAGCACCCTTGGATTTCATTCTTTGGAAGTACTCTATGGCTTCTTACTCTATTTTGCTTGTATCTCTTAGAACCTCCAATATAATATGGAAACTCAAGCCAGTCATATCTTCATTCCTTTATGGGTCTCCACTGTTGATTGTTCTGGGCTTTCCCTATAATGTTATGATGACAAATATCTTTGTCTTCTCCCCATCCTGCCTCTATTACTCCACTCTTTTACTTTTTAGCTCCCTTTTTATGTGTTGTTTTCTCCCATCCTTAGAATATAACCTCTCTTGGGCATGGATTAGCTTTTCTTTCTGCATGAATGTATATTCTCAGTGCTTAATACAGTGTCTGGCACATAGGAATCATTTAATGTTTATTGACTTGACTTTGTATGTTTATTGCCTCACATGGTAAATTGCCTCTGCTTTAGACCAGGCTTGACGCGGCTCTTTGCAGGAAGGGAAGTCACTTCTCTGGACCAGAGTTAATGGCAACTGTCTGGAGACAATGGTTCTCTACAGGAAGAAGAATCTGTCCGAGAGATTTGAGTTGACACAGCAGATCTCCCAGAGAGCGATCCGGCAGCTTCTGGAGACAACAGCATGTTACAAAATTAAATTGTATGTTTTTACACTATAAACATTATATGATCCATATTAGCTGCTTAAGCTTCAAGATAAGAAACATACATTAGTGGCTGTTTTTCTCTAGTTACATGGTATGCTTATTTTTCCTCATTGTATGCACTGTAGAACATGCAGAATTGGAAGGCTGGGTGTATTTTCATGATTCTTTCCTTAGCAGAACAATTTGTCCCCAAGATTAGCTAAAAATGGAAGAGCAGATTGCAAAGGTAATCAGTGTAAGAAGATCACTACTTTTGAAACTCAACAAGGTAGCCTCATTCTTATTTTCATCTGCAGAAAATTTCTTGGTGAGACAAAGCTACTAAGAAATTTAAGAGGTCATTTTCATTCTGAAAGAAATGATGATTGGCTAGAAGCTGATTCAAATGATCAGAGTGCATTGCTATAAGACTAAGCCTATATTTTAAAAAATAGAAAGAACAGGCAAACGGGAATCACAAACTATGTGTTCTTGTCCTAACTTCACTACTATCTGTATATCTCCAGATAAGTCAGTTTCTTAGGCTCTCATTTTCCTCCTCTGTAACATGGGGACCCTATCTGCCCTGCCTTATTTTATAGAATTGTTGCTATGACCAAATGATAGAGTGAAATAAAAATTTGAAAATAAAACTAATTTATAAGCTGTAAAGTATTATTCAAATTTAAGATATTCTTAATAAAATGTGGCTATTTCCTTAGGACATATTGGGTAAGTGTGTTGGATGGTTCAACAGGTTTTACTAAAGATATATTGAAATGAAATGGTATAACATTTGTTCAAAGGCAACAAGAAACATTATTTCATAATATTTTACATCTGGTCATCACATATTATAGTACTAATGATAATGTTTACAAAAAGACCACCATGAAAATAATTGTATCTTATGCATTAAAATATATTATTGAGGATGAGGTGGTAAGAAAATCTTACAAGGGATTTGCTAAGATCTTCCAAATTAAATCGATATATACACTGACATTTGTTGTCTTCAAGCAAAGATGGAAAGGTTAAGGATAATGAGAAATATGTGATTCAGGGAAGAGGAATGAAAGGTCCCAAATACTTACATATTATACAAAAAGCTTCAGGTTTCCATATCATAAACACTTTGTGAAAAAAATTGGTAGGTTCTAGGTGACTCAGTGAATAGAGTACAATGTTAGAACTCAGGAAAACTAATCTTTATTTTAATTTTTAATTATAGCTTTTTATTTTCAAAATATATTCATGGAAAAATTTTGAAATTCACCCCTACAAAACCCTGTGTCCTAATTTTTTTCCCTCCCTTCTTCTTCCGTAGTCAGCAAGTGATCCAATATATGTTAAACATGTGCAACTCCTCTATACATATTTGCACAAATATCATGCTGCACACACACACACAAAAAAATCAGATCCAAGAGGGAAAAATTGAGAAAGAAAACAAAACATGAGCAAACAACAACAAAAAGAGTGAAAATACTATGTTGTGGTCCATACTCAGTTCCTACAGTTTGGGTGTAGATGGTTCTCTTCATCACAAAATCATTGGAACTGGTCTGAATCACCTCATTGTTGAAAAGAGTTACATCCATCAGAATCGATCATTGTATAATCTTGTTGTTGCCGTATATAATGATCTCCTGGTTCTGCTCATTTCACTTAGCATCAGTTCATGTAAGTCTTTCCAGGCCTCTCTGAAATTATCCTGCTGGTCATTTCTTATAAAACAATAATATTCCATAACATTCATATACCACAATTCATTCAGCCATTCCCTCAACTGATGGGCATCCACTCAGTTTCCAGTTTCTTGCCACCACAAAAAGGAATGCCACAAACATTTTTACACATATAGGTCCCTTTTCCTGCTTTAAGATCTCTTTAGAAGACAAGTGCAGTAGAGATACTGCTGGATCAAAGGATATGCACAATTTGATAGCCCTTTGGGTATAGTTCCAAATTGCTCTCCAGAATGGTTGAATTAGTTCACAACTCCACCAACAATGTACTAGTGTCCCAGAAAACTAATCTTAAATTCAAATCTGGCCTCATATATTTACTAACTATGATCCTTGGCTAGCCACTTAACTTTGTTTCAGTTTTTTCTTCTGTAAAATGAGCTGGAGAATGGCAAAACAGTTTTTTTTTCAAGTTGACACTATTAAAAAAAGCAAAGCCATCTCAAGAACATTTAAAGATGAAAATGGAAGGAAGATAAACTATAAATAGGAGAAAAAAGATGTGCATAAATTGTAACAATTGCCTTTTTTATGTGGATCAATACATCCACTACACCTGAACCCTAACACTACAGGTTCAGATATGCTTCTATAGAAGAGGTAAAAATTGCATTAAAGAGACAAAGAAAGAAAGAACAGCCGGATTAGATTTAGTATATATAAAAGAAATATGTGTTGGAGATGACATAGTTGTAAAAGCATTCAAAAACCAATATCCCAGCTATCTGAAGAAAAGCAAGACAAGAAAGACATGGAGGGAGGAAATCAGACCTCCTTATTAATAAAGGAAAAAGGTAACAAAGAAAACTTGAATAATTACCAACTTATATAGTTATTCTTTCCTTTGTTCAAATTCTTATGAGAATTATCTGAGAGTATTAGGGAATAAACAAGAATGACTAAGTAATTGTAAAAGCTTTTACACTCAATACTTAATAATGAGCCAGTGTTTATTGTTTTACAATTAGCTGAAAAAATTAAATTGTGTAAGATCTCATTGTGCTTATTGTTTGTTGATTCCAAATGAATAATTGATTATATAGAACAAAATATTGCTTAGAGGCTTTTTGGCAATGATGTCTTTCTTTGCATCCATGTTATCAAAATCCATCATGATTCCTTTGAACATATAGTAACTTAAGCTCAACAAATTATTGTTGTGAGTACAATAAGGCGGAAGTGTGAAAAATAGCATTTTGTCTTTTTAAAAGATCTGGGAGCTTTAAGTGAACTGCAAGGTCAATGTAAGTCAATAGTGTGACACAAGTACAAAAGAGCTAATGCTATCTTAAGTTATACTGAGAAAGGCAAGCAGCCAGAAATTAGAAGATATCATCAGTATCCATCACGCCACTCAGAATACACTTGAAATATTGTGTTCAGTTCCAGGTATTTCATTTTATCCAAGACATTGATAATCCCATAAGAGTACAGAGAAGAATAATCAGGATAAAAGATGACTGAATGTTTTGTCACAAACATATTGCAATCCCTTTTTAAGACTCTCCCTCCCCAATCTGCAATGCATTCATAGCTTGAGGGTGACTATTTCCTTGGGTTCTTTGGGCAATTCTATGGGTCTGTACTTCATGAGTTCCCTTTAATGATTCTTCCATTTATCAGTCTGTTACTTAGCAAAGGTTTTTACTAAGATGGCATAATAAGAATAGTTGGTGAACTCCCCCATAAACGAAGAGATAACTTTCCCACACATAAAAAAGAATCCATTTAAAAATTTGGCTCAACAATTTGGAACTATGCCCAAAGGGCAATCAAACTGTGTATAACTTTTAATCCAGGAGTTCCATTACAAATTCTGTATCCCAAAGAGATCATGAAAAATGGAAAAGGACCCATATATATGGAAATATTTATAGTAGGTGGCAAAGAGTTGGAAATTGAAGGGATAACCATCAATTGGTGAATGACTGAAAAAGTTCTGGTATATGAATGTAAAGGAATTTCTATAAGAAATGATGAAAAATAAATAAATAAGAAATGATGAGCAAGTCAATTTCAGAAAAGACTGGAAAGACTTACATGGACTAATGTTGAGTAAAGTGAGCAGAACCAGGAGAACGTTGCTCATAGTATCACAACAATATACAACAATTAACTATGATAGGCTTAAACTTTTCTCAGCAATGGAATGATCCAAAACAACTCTCAGGGAATTGTGATGGAAAATGTTAATCACGTCCAGAGAAAGAACTATGCAGTCTGAATGCAAACATTTTTTCCTTTCTCATATTTTCTCCTTTTGTTCTGATTCTTTTTCACAATATGACTAATGTGGAGGTGTATTTAACATGATTGTACATGTGTAATTTATATGAGATAGCTTGCTGTCTTGGGGAGATGGGAGAGAAAGGAGGAAGAGAGAAAAAATTGGAACTCAAAATCTTATAAAGATGAATGTTGAAAACTATCATATATAACTGGAAAAATAAAAATATTATTAAGTATAAAAATGGATTCAAGCAAAGAGTACAAATGAGGCCTTAATTCAGGTGGTTCCACAACATAAGCTATTTCCAATTTCTGATATTGTAGGGACTGGAAGTACTTTCTTCTGTTGTACGGTCCTGTTCAAAAAGTTCTCAGACACTTAATAGCTATGTACCCCTGGGTATATCAGTTTTCTTAACTATAAAATGGGTATAATAATATCACCTATCTCTATTGAATGACATAATATTTGAAAAGTGCTTAGCATTTAATCCTTCCTTCTTCTTCCCTCCCTCCCTCCATTCCTTTCTTCTCCCTCCCTCCATTTCTTTCTTCCTCCTCCTTTCATTTCTTCCTTTCCCCCTCCCTTTATTCCTTTCTTTCCCCTCTTTTCCCCCTCCCTCCATTCCTTTCTTCCATTCCTTCCTTCCACTTCTTCTTTCCTTCCTTCCTTCCTTCCTTCCTTCCTTCCTTCCTTCCTTCCTTCCTTCCTTCCTTCCTTCCTTCCTTCCTTCCTTCCTTCCTTCCTTCCTTCCTTCCTTCCTTCCTTCCTTCCTTCTTTCCTTCCTTCCTTCCTTCTTTCCTCCCTCCCTCAGTTCCTTCTTTCCTCTTCCCCTCCCTCCATCCCTTCATTTCTTCCTTCCCTCTCTCCTTTTCTTCCCTCCTCCTTTTCTTTTTTTCTTCCCTTTTTCTTTCTTTTCTATTCTTTTCCACAATCTAACTTGGGATCATTCTCCTTGAAGTTGCTCCCTTCTTCCCCCACTCCAGGTGACTCTTTCTATATCTCTGTCTGTCTCATCTCCTGCTTTATATAGCATTTCCTACTAGTCCAGTATGTCCCCTTTGCAGTTTAATGGTTAATAGAAATTAGGGAGGAAAAAAATTCCTTTTTCTCTCCCTTACCACACCCCTTTGTTCTACAACCTCTAAGATCATTGAATACTTTGAGCTCTTCAAGGCTTGTCTTTTTAAAGTCCTCTGAGGTACAGCTAATTTATTTTCTCAAACAGTCTAGCTCCCTTCTTCATTCCATCAGGGTTTCATATTCATAAATGGAATAAGGTAAAATGCATCTCAAAATTATTATTATCTTATATATCTCTTATTAATACCTTATGATTACATCCTAGGCTATCTGTGATATCAACCAAGATGAGGCATGGAATTCCCTCTCTTACATTTGCAGGACCTGAATACGTTTGCTCTAGAAAGGAGAAAACTTTGGTAGGATACAACAGATGTTTTCAGTATTTAAAGCATTATTACAGGGAAGATGAATTTAATTTATCTTGCTTGAACCAAAAGACAGAATTGGAATCAATGGATAGATGCTGAGAAGACTAATTATATATGATATAAGGAAACATTTCCTATTGATTAGATCTATCTGCAAGTAGATCTTGCACAAATAGGAGTAGTGGGTTACCCCTCACTGGGCACCTTGAAGAAAAAAGCTGAATGACCATTTATCATCTATGTTATCTTTATCCACTAAGCCATCTAGCTGATCCTGGAACATTTAATAAATGCAAGTTGACTGGCAAACATTAGGTCAATGTTGGAAGAGGCATGGTAATGGTTGGTAGACCACAGCCTCTGATATTCATGTTCTAAATTGTCCTTCATTTCAATAGAGAAACTTCATTTGAACTTGCCACAGATTGTCTCTATTCTGTATTAGTATCCTGGGAAATATCCATGAGACCTATATAATGCAGGTGTTTGATGAAGAACTGCTATATTACAAAAATTTTGAGAGCATACCTCTAGGAGGAAGCAATGCAATTATCAACTCCATTTATGGATGGAGAGATTGAGGTTTAAAGGAGTTAAATGGCTTTCTCCAAATGGCATGATTAGTTAAATCTAAGCTCCTTGAGACCAGAAACTATTTCATTTTTATCTTTTATCTCTCTAGTCTTTAGAATAGTGTATATAGTACATGTGGTTATTGATGAATCACTTTCAGTTATGTATAATTTCAATCCCATTTAGGGTTTTCTTGGCAAAAGATATTGGAGTGGAATTAAGTTTTGCCCAGGGTTACATTACCAGTAAGTTGTCTGAGTCTGTATTTGAACTCATGAAGATGAGTCTTCTATACTCCAAAGCCAATGCTCTATCCACTGCGCTACCTAGCTATGTTCTACATAGTATATAGTAGACAATAAGTATTTTTTGGTTGATTGATCAGTGACAGAAGTAGGACTGAAATTCTGGTCTTCTGGTTCCATGCTCTGTGCTCCTATTACTGTATCACACAGTGGTGTGATATATATGTGTGTGTGTGTGTGTGTGTGTGTGTGTGTGTGTGTGTGTATGTGTGTGATCTCATAAATTATTCTAGCAATACAGAACCAATCTCCCACCACTTCTCAGAAGTTGTGCCTCTTCCATTTTATCATGTTTTTATTCGGGAAAAAGACTAGCCTAGGCAAAGGAGAGAGGAATATAAATCATTGAATTTAAATCGTATTTTTATTATCTGAAATTTAAAGATTATCTGTATGGATGATTTCCCTCGACTAGCAAGACTTGTTAATTGAACAATGAGCATTCTAGTTGTGTGGGAAAACGTGAAAGATGACTGATTTAAATTTTCTCAAAGACCCAAGTTCTTCCAGTGTTCTAGTATATCAATCAATCTACCAATCCATAAACATTTATTATTGTTCACTTGATTTTCAGTTATGTCCACTTTTCCATGACCCTGTTTGGGGTTTTCTTGGCAGAGATACTTGAATGATTTGCTATTCCCTTCTCTAGATCATTTTACAGAGGAAGAAACTGAGGCAAATAGGTTGAAGTGACTTGCCCAAGTTCACACAGCTATTTAGTATCTGAGGCTAGATTTGAACTCAGTAAATACACTGTGCCATTTAGCTGCCCTAAATATTTATTAGGCTCCTATTATGTGCCAGGCATTGGGTTACATGCTAGAAATATAAAAAGAGGCAAAAGTCAGAAGCTTATAATCTAATGCAGGAGAAAACAAATAAACATATATACAACAAGCTACATATAGGATAAATATGGAATGATTGATAGAGGGAAGCACTAGAATTAAGAGGAGTTGGGAAAAGCTTTCATGAAAGGGACATAATTGTTCCATTATCATTCAATATTGATCCTGTGGTGGGAATGAATTTGTGCTGAAGCATCAATATCTGTGACAGAGGGCAAGTGACTGTAGATAGATATAAAGCAGAATTGATATGCAACTGTAATAATTTCAGGAATGATAAAGCTGAAGACAAATTGATTCTCACAGGAATTAAGAACAATATTAGTGACTTTAAAATTTTAGGGAAACTTTCCACAAAAGCCCTTCTCCCATTTTGGTTTGAAAAAAAAAGACTTTAGCTTTTTAGTGGAGCACAAGTTCTGCTACATTCCACCATGCTGAAAAGTCTTTGATTATGGTCTTAATGACAGATTGCATCTACTATCTAAAAGGCACCTTTCCAACTAATAAATTCTTTGACCATGGAAATCCATGATGTTTTTCAGGATTATGTGATTCTTTTCTTGTTGTTTTTATTGATTCTGATGGAGCTTCAATAAAAGGAATATAACATCCAAAAATCATGTTTCGATGGTCTATAAGCATTAACTTAACTATTGGTACTCAAAATGTTAGATCCTGATCCAATGATCAACAAGTTTTTTTGCAGAAAAAGAAAAGGAAGAGAAATTGTACTGAAATCTCAAAATTGAATCAACATATGTTTTAATTCTCAATGACTATTTAATATAAAGATAAGCAAAGAGAAGGAGGGCAAAAAATATGGCTCAGAATCAAGACATTAAAGGAGGCTAGGGGCTTGTAAAGTATACAAAAAGCTCACATTTACATAACATGAATATTATCTCCAGAGAGGCTCATGAGATGTCAAAATTGATTGATTGATACTATATTGATAGATAACAAATGACTGATTACCATTGTCAAAGTCATGTCTAAATCAATTGTCTCTGTATAGTCAGACCACTGACTTATCAAAATAAAGATCAATATATAATTAAGTCAATAAAGATTATAAGATATAGCACAAAAAGAAAACACCTCCATCCTTAAATAAGCTGTTTGCTGAAAAAGTGGGAAATGAATAAGAGAACAGATATCAATCTATATAATTACTATTTCCTATAGAAGCTGAAAAATAAACAAATTTCCTATAGAAATTGAAGTAATAAATAGTTGCCACTACAAGTGGATAAAAAGGCTCTAGAAATGGTTTTATCTGGAAAACACTACATCTCTATGCCCAGAGGAATTAGTCATCACTGGATTTGAATTTGAGATCATTTGCAAAATTAAATGGAGAAAGATAGTGGAGATTATGAATAATAGTGCTTCATAAAGCAGTAAGCTGTAGAAAAGAAAATGCATCCATAGAAAGCTTTCTACAAAACCTAATTAAAATAGATCATTCCAAGCGGACTTAAGGAAGAAACTTAAATAAAGAAATAAATGAAGATATGAGAATAGGTAAGCTTTTGCAAATGATATACTTACATAGTTGTATTCATACAACTGATAGAAAAATTCAACGTATTAAAAAATCCCTTAAGCTTATTGTTTTATTATGGAGAAGTGTTTGATTTAGTATAGAAAATACATCTTTATGACTCTTCTTCTTGCACATATTAAATTCATACAAGATTCTGTAAGAAATAACTTTGATGACCTTTTGACTATTACTATCAAATACAGCATGAAGCAGAAAAAATATATTCTTACTGAAGCTATTTGCTACTCTTGTAAAGGCTGTTTATTATGAAATCCAAGTGGAACAGAAGTATCCTGTAAGGAGTAAGGTTCTTTTGGTATTTCCCATTTGTAGTTTATGTTATGAAGATTCAATCAAGTCCTAGAACATAGCACAGTCTGTCAACTTCAAACTGTTTTCAGTTTGGCCTAATGGTCCATATGAGAAAAATCAGTGGATGAAGAATGTCTATTGCCCAAACTATAAGTGGATATGTAGTTATATGGACAGCATAATATAACTAGTCCATCAATGTCTTCTTGGACACTGAAGAAGAATAGTGAACTGAACCCAGAATTTAATAAAAAGGAGATTAAGCTCTCTGTATTCAGGAAATTAAAGTCCTTCCAATAATCTATTTCTTTGAAACAAGTGAAAAATAAAATATTTTTTACGCTGATATTTTTGGGTAATTCTATGTGACTACAAATGATGAACTATAACAATTTCTGAACAATCAAATGAAATTCATATTGAACTTTTAAGTTTTCAAAGTATTTTATATACATTCTTTTATGTGAGGTTTATAACCTTGAAAGATAAGTAATCCATCCTATTTTAGAGTTAAGGAAACTGAGGCTTACAAAGATTTGAATAACTTACTATAGTCACATAGTTAGTGTCAGAAATAGTATTCAAACCCAGATCTTACTTATTTTAACTCAAACTTTTCCCACTATGCCATACTGCCTCCAAATCAGTGTTGTGAGCTCCTCAAAAAGCAATAGAGAAATCTTGGACAAGGACAGGCTGTGGGAGACCACTGATACTGAAATAGAGCTGTGATCTCATGAATTTGGATTTCCTTACAATGAGTCAGACTGTAATGATGCTAATCCTGTGGGAATTTTTGTCTACATCTTCCGTTAACTTCATCAGAGAGGGTCCACTGAATTCTTCCTCATTTTCTCTTGATCTTATGATATCAGTAGAGTACCAAGGCTATCCATTTGTCATTTCCCAT
Organism: Sminthopsis crassicaudata; assembly: GCF_048593235.1. Classification (NCBI taxonomy): domain Eukaryota; kingdom Metazoa; phylum Chordata; class Mammalia; order Dasyuromorphia; family Dasyuridae; genus Sminthopsis; species Sminthopsis crassicaudata. The sequence goes on from NC_133619.1 coordinate 247,908,015, forward strand.
TCTCACCATGTAACCAGTCCATTTTCTTTTCTTGCCATTTGTTTCTCTAGATATCATCTTTTGCTCCTTTACTTTTTTGATGTTCTTTATCGGTTGTATATTTTACCCACCATGTGCCTTTTCATTGTCTTCTCTATATTATTCATTTCAATTCTTCAGAGACTGCCATATCATGCAGCCAAGATTTGATATTTGCAAGGTGCTTGCCTTAGTATCTAGTGCTAATTCTGAGGTACTTCCCTTACTCTTCCATTCCCATATAGTGCAACATTATGATAATATGATAAACATTTCTTAAGAGTCTACTCTGTGTCAAGTCTTGTGCTAAGTGCTAGGGATATAAATGAGAATAAGACATAGAGCTCTTGTCTTCAAGGTGCTTACCAAAAAAAGAAGAAACTTTAAAAATGGAAAGGAGGAGCTGCAAAAGAGTCCCCAGCAAGTGGGGAGGGGTATGATGATTATGGAGTCAAAATTAAGCAAAACAATTGATATTGGATGAAGAGATGACTGGGATTTTGAAACCTCTACAAAGGAAAGAGGTTTTTTTGCTCTTTCTACCAGACCTTCAATAAGAGGAACTGAAGCAACTGAGGGTTGTTTCTGATGAAATACTAATGAGGTACTAATGAGATGTGAGTACTAAATTTGAAGCAATCTTCATGATGATGAGTATCCTAGGGATAAGCTTATCCTGGGAGAGACATGTGATGATTATATTGGAGAGGAAACAATGCAAGATCTCTTCCTTTTCCATACAATGCAACATTATAAATAATGAAATTGCTTGTTAGAGGTGGAGTAAAAAGTGGAACAATTGGGACACTAATTCATTGTTGGTGAGATTGTGAACTAATCCAACTATTTTGGAGAGCAATCTGGAATTATGCCCAAAGAGTTATTAAACTGCCTATACCCATGGACCCAGTAATAGTTCTATCTTTGGAAATAGTTCATCTTTGGACACAAAGATGTGTCCTAAAATATTGATAATAGCTTTCTCTGTGGTGCCAAAAAACTGAAAATTTCAGAGATGTTCAGTAGTTGGGGAATGGCTGAACAAGTTGTATATGATTATGATGAAATACTTCTGTGTTATGAGAAATTATAAGTTTTATCATCTTAGGGAAAAAACATGGATAGGTTTGCACAAAATAATGAAAAGCAAAATATCAGAATCAAGAGAACTTTGCATATAAAAGCAGCAATATTGTTTTAAGAAGAACTTTGAATAAGTTGTTTATAAATCCCCAAATTAACTACAAAGGACATATGATGGAAAATACTATTCACATCCAGAGAAAGAACTTATAAATAAAAATATATAGAGAATGATTTTACACAGATGCACACACACATTTATGTCTAATGTTACCATCATTAGGGTAGAGGGAAGAGAGGAGAAAAAAGGGAAAAGAAGAAATAGCATAAGTTGTATATAATGGATGTGCAGTTTCAACTAATCTTCAACTATTCATTTTTTCCTAAAGTATTTTGGAGCTAATAATAGCATCTGTATTCCAGGGTTGTTATAATGATCAAATGAGATGATATTGTAAAATGCTTAACGCCATGTTGACACATAATAGGTATTTAATAAATGCTTGTTCATAGGGCAGTTGGGCATCATGGTGGGTAGAGTGCTAGTCCTAGAGTCAGAAAGAACTGAGTTGAAATCCAACCTCAGATACTTACTAGCTATGTGACCTTGGTCAAGTCACTAAACCCTGTTTTTCTCAATTTCTCTTTGTAAAATAAACAGAAGATGGAATTGGCAGACTACTCCGTATCTCTGCCAAGAAAACTCCAAATAGGGTCATAAAGAGTTAAATACAAGTAAAATAGCTAAACAACAAAAAATGGTTTTCCTCTTTTTCTTCCATTACATTAAAGTTGTCAGATTTGGGGATAAAATAAACTTCAACAAAGGAATGAACTCAGTCAATACTCGAAGTGAACAGGATGATGATGATGGAAAATAGGGAGAAACCAGAAATATTTAAATATTTTGCTCTTGTTCTTAGTATCAAGGAGAACAGTTCTTCTTAAGACAAGGTGAATGTGAGGTCCAGAATGCAATTTGTAACTAAGATGTAAAGACTGACAGTATAATAGCATTTTTATCTGAGCAGAATTAATGTTCTCACACAGGATATGGAATCTTCAATACTGTTTTCATTAACACCAAATGCTAATCAAGTGAATTAAGTGTTTTGACCACTGTATCTATATTCCTGTGATATAATATCTTTATGTTATCCCAGAGAAGAAAAAGCAAACTTTTTTTCTGAAGCATTTGGAGTTAAGCAGCTAGGAAGTGTTAAATGTCTGAGGTCAAATTTGAACTCAGTTCTACCTGACTTCAGGGCTGGTGCAATATCCATTGTGCTACTTAGCTGCCCTGAAAAAGCAAACTATTAACCGTATATCTTTAGTATTATGGAATTCAGACTGAAGGAAGAAGCTGAACAAATTTTATAAGATGAAAAGTTCATCTTAAATGACTGAAATCAGTTCCTCTCAAAAGATTTCTTTGAGATTTGATGTGGGGTTGTCAAAGGAGGAATAAAAATAAACCAGATACCCCTCCTGCCAAATTCCCATTTCTTCTTTGGCCTAGAGGGAATAGGGTAAAATAATCCTCATCATTTCCCTCAGGAATTTACTCATAATACACTCCAACAATAAACCCCAATTAATCTTTACACTTACTTTCATAAAAAGTAAACTCAAATCATTCCTTACAAGCCACATGGTATAGCAGAAAAAGCTGACTCCTACTACAAAGCAGTTTTGATAATAGGATACTAGTTCTGCCACTACCAATCTACCCACAAATCATTTCATTTTCTGGTAGCCCAAACCCCACGGCAAATCTCTTCCAATTGAGCTCATCTGATCATGGATCAACCCTTGTGTCTGTACACCAAGAGATAACATTCTCTATATGCATTCTCTATATCTATTCACAGAATAGACAAGAACTACAAATAAAACATTTCATGTCTAATCAGAGAAATTTTTTTAAACAATTAATCAATAGAAATATCAATCAGACCAAACAAGCTTCTAACCTTTGGAGGGCCAGAGCAAAACAGCAGGCTACAGACAGAAGAATCAGGAGTAGAAATTTAATTTCAGAATGAGGGATATAGCTTGTAAACCACGGAGGATATTTAGACACCCATGCCAGGACCCCACTCCTAGTGGGGGGGACCTGAGGCAGTGTGAGGAAATCTCAATATTTATACCAATGACTATATAGTGAGTCTTGACAATGAGGGGTAACAACAACAATTGAACATGTTTCATTTATAGCAGGGTTTCACGACTTAAAATATGAACACAGCAAGTGCTTCTCTGAGTGTAGAGAATACCTGGTGCTGGTCAAAGCAATGCAATAGTTATTTGAAACAATTCTGGGATTTTGCTGTGACTGAGATCATCTAGAGAGTGAATGCAAAGGACTGTTGTTATGTCAAGCTCAGGGCAGAGAGTGTTTTGGGGGGCTTAGCTCTGGAAAACAGGGTGTCTCCTAATATCTTAACAGAAATTTCATTTTGTTAATTGGAGGAAATAAGAAAACACATAACAAATATAAGTAGGCATGCATTGTTAGATTAGTGTTTGTAGAGTGTTATATTCTGAATAATTTCTTTCTTTTCTATATTATAGTTTAATATTAAATTAGGTGCTACTATGGAATAGCTCTAAAGTTCTTCCTTTGAAAATACTGCAAAATATTACAGAAATAATTTATAATCAAGTTTGGGGCACTGTTACTGATGTATCCACAGAATTAGGAACAACTGACCATAATACACTTTCTATCCTCATTCAAAATCTGATGCAGAAATTTCATTTTTCATTTAGTTGTGAGATTGCTATGGTGACCAGTCTCAGGTGGTCACCAGGATATATAAGTAATAAACAATTAGAAGGAAATGTAGCTTTACAACAATAGCACATTTTGTTGTTGTTGTTTGTGGATGGGGTGATGAGGATAGAAAAGTGGCTGTGGATAAAGACCTCAATTGAAAACTGAAATTTTCCATAACATTTTCCCTAAAATGTTCAAGTACTAATTCTCATGAATCCCAATGCAAACTAATCACAAACTTTTAAAAGACAACCAGGAAAACAAAAGAATTTTGAAGTCCTAAGTCAAAGCAATAATTCAAAATTTATAAGCACTGTGCTGGGGGAGGAAGATCTGGTCACATAATGACAAAGCCTTCTCCTAGAGAAAGTAGCTTAACTGCTTCTAGGCCTAGAGATTTTAGGATTAGGTCTTGACCTCTGTGGTAAAGCAACTAAGAACCAAAGAAGATATGGCAACTCTATCTTGTAAAGTACTTTATTATAGGATCAAAGTGCCCATTAATTGTGTGACTGGGTGACAGATACCAACTTACAGAATAGGGCTCCCTTCAGATTCCAGAAAAGCAGACAAAACCCAGGGAATTTTGACTCTGCCATTAAAAAGTCTGGCAGCCTCTAAAATAACTTTTGGTTTATATAGTATTTTACATCTTGAAAAGCCTTATTTTCTTTGTAATACCATTTCCTAGATAGAGAAAACTCATACTCAACTCCTGGTTATCAAGGAGGAAACTGATCGATTAAGTGAAATCTCAGGGTCATAAAATCTGTACTTTATCACAGCAAGCTCTTGAGCTCAATCCCATCTTATTTCAAACCTTTGACTCACATCAAATAAAGTAAACTCTGCAAAGGTATCGAGTGCTCTTGTCATTTCTCTTTTTAGTATTCTTTCCACCTGAGTCCAGTGACTTTAGCATAAGAAAAACCATCCAATGAGTCATTCTTTTTCTCCCATCCCACTTCTCCACCATCACCCCCCTCCGCCCCATTCGCACAGAAACTAGAGATACAACTTTTCACTCGTGAGCAGCGAGAACTTGAAGGAGTTTTGTCAAGTTTCCTACCTGTATCCGTGCAGGCAACTGGGGGAATAACGTATTTCTTCGAAGCGGGTTGTATGAGGAATCAAGGGAAGGGGAAAAGAGAGGAGGTGTAAAGAACCAGGCTCCCCACTTTCAACCCTTCTACATCTATAGATTTGGGGGATGCAGCTTCTGTGCAGCAGTCACCCGGATTGTAGATATCGGATCCTAAGATATCATCGGTCATTGTAGAGGAAGAGAGGGAAGGGGACAGAATGAAGAATGGGAAAATAGGTAAACAATGGAGTGGGAATTTAATCCATTCCCCAATAGAGCAACCCCGCCTCCTTTTCACTCATGGTCTAGAGGCTCAGTGCCTCAGTAGCAGATTGAGTTGCTCTGATCCCATCGCAACATCTGCCCACCCACTTCTAGGAGAGGATTCGGGGAGCAGAAGGCAGATCATGTTCCCAATGCTCTCAGCCCAAGCTCTGAGACTTGGTCCAGAAAAGGTAGAGATCAGAGCAGGAACCTTGCTTCGGAATCCCTCTCCCCTACCCAGCTGCTGCTCATGTCCCTCTGGGACTGACACCCCTTTCAGCACCGTGGGCGGAGAACAGCTCCGAAAAGAAAAGCTGGCCTGACTGAAAGCTTTCCCCTTAACCCCTTCCCCGGCTCTCTAAAACCCTTCTCTATTCTTAACACTGTGCCCTTAGTTCCTCCCTTCCTTCCCAGGCAATCTCATTCTCAATCCTTTAATCCTGTTCGGGACTGGAGTTTGCTTCCCTAGGGTACTCTCAGGTAGTCTTTACCCTCCTTGCTAATGTCCTCTAAAAATGCCTTCTTTTTTCTTTTCTGTAATCCTCACCTCTCCTTAAAGAGTTTCACTCCTGATTCTCTCACCCTAAGGTCTGGACTGCAGAGAAGGGAGCTAGCTTTCTTGTTCTTCCAACTGATGTCCTATGTGCGTTTCCTCCCGTTGCTGTGGGCGAGCCTTTTCCCTCGCTCTCGTTCTTGTGAAAGGTGAGAATTCTGATACTTTATGGCTGCATTCATTTGTCTCATAAGAGACAGTGCATTCATATCACTATCTCTTCCAAAGAATAACGGGATATTGGGATGGGGAGAGAAGAAATAGAGAACGAGCAGGAGGTCTATCTTAACTCTGGATTTCCTGGGAACTCTGTCAGGACATTGGCATTTGTTCCACGACCATTTTTCTCTTGTTTCCTGGGATTATAATTCATTTTGGATTTTAAGTCTGGTTTGACTCTAAAAGCTGTTGTTTTTCCCCCTTAAAAACAAAACAATTTTTTTTCTTTTTCTTTTTCTTTCTTTTTTTTTTTTTTTCTTCAGGAAATTAGTCATATCCTAATTTGTGTAGTTGGAGAGTCATCTTGGTGTAATGAAAAGAAACTTGGAACGGGGTCAGAAGACCAATTCTACACTAGCGAATTACTTACTAGACTGAGGGTTTTCTAATATGTAAAATGGAGTGAAAATTCCATAAAACAAGGATAATGGCATATACATTTCCCATATCATAGGATTGTTCTGAAGAAAAGTTTTGTAAACTCTAAAATGTAGTAATTATTTTCTTTATATACTTTTTTTTATATCCCATTAAGATAGCTTGTAATTCCAGAATCAATGGACTAAGTGTAAAGTGTTGAATCCTGCTAATTGAATTTTAAGGTTTTTTTTTTTTTTTTTTTTTTTTTTTTTTTTTTTTTGAGGGGTATAATAACTTAAACTTCTTCTTGAAGAAATAGCTTTTTAACATTGTTACTCTTGGGTGAACTCATTTGTATCCATATTCCTGCTCTCCTGAAATATAAATTTCAAATTTATGTTTTACTTTTTTGTGTGTAAAAAATAATAAAAAATTGAGATCATAGGAAAAAATTCTTCTGTAATAATTCATATTTATACAAACTTTAAGGATATCTAGTGCTTTGGAAAACATTTTCTTATTTAATAATTTAATTTAATAATGATTAATATATACATAATAAAAAGATAAATGATAACTTAATAAAAAGTAATGCATGCGCAATTATCCTTTAGGAAACTGAAGTTGAAAGAGGTTAGGTGATTTGCTCAAAGTCACTTAGTTAGCCTAGTGGCAAATTACAATCCAGGTCATCTGACCCCAAATCCAATACTCTTTTAATCATACTAATCTTTTGCTCCCACTTCCCAAGTAAAAGGGAAAATAAAATTCAAAAATAAAAAATAAGCTAACAACTGGTTGGATAATATATACTTACTAAACACCAACTATGTGCCTGCCATTGTGTTAAATGATGTTTAAGATAAAGCAGCCATAACACATGACCCTCAGGGATTTTATAGTCATATTGGGAGAGAAATCTATCATTAGATAGATTTGTTAAATGTTAAGTGTTTGGTGAGAAGTATAGCTTGGCTCCAGAAGACCTTGGTTCAAATTTTCTTTCTTTGATACATACTAAGCTATGTCCATGGGCAAGTAACTTAAGCTTTTATTCTCCCAGACATCAATTTATAGTTTTAGAAAAGATTATAAATAATAGACAAGTTGCCAATGAGCACTAGTGGTAAAAATCTCCCAACCATGAGTCTTCAACACTGATTAAAAACCCCAGTTCGAGACCAAATAAAAAATTGTACTGAAAGGAAGTATCAATGTCAAAGTGCCTAAAGGCATAGACAATAAGGATTTTTTTTAAAAATATAGTGATTAGAACATGATAGAATAGTTGACTTGGCAAACTGAGTTAGGATTTGAAATAATAGGAAGGAGCAAGAGAATTCTAATCAATCATTCAACAAGCATTTCTTAGGTGCTAGGCACTATGCTAGATCCTAGAGATACAAAGAAAACAGTGAGACAGCTGGAGGAAATAGAATATAAATATATAGATTTATGCAAAGTAGATACAAAATAGAAGCTAATTTTGGGAGGAAGACAGTAGCTTCTGGAGGTGGGGGTAGTGCCAGGAAAGCTTTTATGTAACATGTATTATTTGAGGTGAACTTTGAAGAAAACTAAGGATTCTAAGTCAAAGGTGGGAAAAGAGGTGTATTCAAATAAAAAAATGAGACAAGGTATGGCAATGTGGATGGTGTAGGGTATAGGAAAATGACAAAGTTATGGTTGAGATGATAAGGAGGTTAATCCTGAAGCACAGGACTCATGTAGTGAAAAGAAAGATTTTGCTTTTGGAATAGATCCAGATTTGAGACCTGGCTATGACAATAGTTGTATAGTTATGGGTGACCCAATATCCATGAACTTCAATTTTTTCACTTCAACATACATTTTTATAAGACTTTGTGTACAAAATTTTTCTATCTTCCTTCTTTATCTCTCCCCTTCCCAAGACAGCAAGTATTCTGATAGAGGTTAAATATGTACAATTATTTTAAACATAATTACATATTTGTCATGCTGTGCAAGAAAAAAGAAACAAACAAAAAGTGAAAATACTATGCTTCAATCCATATTCAGTCTTCATAGTTCTCTCTCTGGATGAAGATGGTATTTTCTATCCCACGTCTATTGGAATTGCCTTGAATCATTATGTTGTTGTCTTCTCTGCTTTTTTTTTTTTTTTTTAATGATGGCCTGTTAACTCTTTCCTTCCTTTTCTTTCCCTTCTTTTCCCTTCACATTCTAATAGAAGAAACAGTATATAAATAACTATGTATCTACTAGATATATAGGAAGGTAATCTTAAAGGGAAGAAAGGATTGGATGAGGCAAGAACACCTGGAAAAGCCTCTGGAATTAAGTGAGATTTGAAGGAAATTACAAAAGCTAGATGTTGAAGGTAAAGGAGAAGAACATTCCGACCACAGTGAACAGTCAGAGTCTGGATATAAAGTGTTATGTATGAGACCAGTATGGACAGACTGTAGAGACACATTGGGGAGGAAGAAGAATGGAAAGGTCAGAAGGACGCAGATTGTGTGAAGGGCTTCAAATAACAAACAAACAATTTCATTTTTGATTCTAGAAGCAATAAAGAGTCATTGTTTTGGATCTTTTTTCCAGTGGAGGATAATATAATCAGGCACATACTTTAGGAAAATCATTTTGTTAGCTGAATGGAGGATGAACAATTTGGGAAGGGACATAAAGGAGAGAGATTAATTAAAAGGTAACTGCAATAATAGTGAAGGTGAGAAATGATGAGAGTCTGTTTCAGAATAGTAGATGTAGGAGCAGATAGAAGGGGACATATAAAAGAGACATTGTGGTCATAAAAAGTCCATAAGATTTGACAACAGATAAAATGTAGGGTGAGTGTGAATGAGGAATAGAGGATGACATCAAAGTTCTAATTAGAGGAACTACAAAGATGGTCATGCCCCTAATAATAATAGGAAGGTAGGAACAGAGAAAGGAAAGACATGTAAAACTCAACTTGTCCAAAACAACTTATTATTTTGGACAAGTTGAGTTTTACATGTCTAGGGTATATATACTTTGAGATTTCCAAGAAGCTTTTGGTGATGACTGTCATTGTTCTTTGTTTTTCATCCTCAAAAATGACCATGACCTTAAGTGCCATGATATGCAAGTGATTTGGATTTAAGTGAGGGAAGGCTGTGCAAAGTCACCAACTCCACTTTTTCCCGAAGAGCCACCTGAGTTCAATGGCCAGATATAGATCAGGAACACCAGAGATAGCCCTAATGAGAAATTGAAGTGGGAGGAGACAGACTAGGACAAGATAGCTATGTTTGCTTAAACATAGTTAAAGCCATGGGAATTGATGAGATCACCAAGGGAGAAAATATCTAGGGAAAAGAAAAGAGGACCCAAGACAGACCCACAAAGACATCCATGGTTTTTGGGTGTAATCTGATTGAAAATTCAGCAAAGGTAGCTGAGAAGGAACAGTTAGACAAGTAGAAGAGATGAGATCCATAGACACCTAGAGAGGAGAAATTATCTAAAAATAGTATCAAAAATTGAAAAGATCAAAAATGGAAGATGATTGAGGAAAAACATTTGGTGATTAAGAGATCATATGTAACTTTGGAAGGAACAATTTTGGTTGAATAATAAAGTTGAAAGTTAAATCCTAGAATTAAATGAGAGGAAGTGGAGACACCCTTAGTTTAACTCTTTCTTTAAAGGTTTCAAAGAGACAGAGTTAGGGTAATATATAGGGAATGAAAAACATAGGGAATGAATATATAGGCGAATGAAAAAAACAAAGAGACAAAGATAGCTCCAAACTTTTCTAACCCTGAGACCAGAAAAAGAAAAATTGCAACAATAAAAATAGGTAATTTGGAGACAGCAATAGCCAGGGCAGAGGTCTTGTCATTAGTTGATCCTCTGAATAAACATGAAATGGCTTTCATTTAATTAAGAAAAGTATAAATCTCACATTTATGTAAATTTGATAATATATATTATATATGAAGGATTTCCAAAGAATTTATGATTTAATCTCAGTTTTGCATTCTTATTGACTCCATTCCTCAGAAATATTTCATTATCATGTTGCAATTTACAACTATTTCTACTCATCTATTCTCAGCAGATTAGAACCAATTGTTCACCATGCCCTAGGGATGTATTGGAAGATATATATAAGTATCACAAATTCAGATATGGGAGGAAATCACTCATTAGCATAAAACAAATGCTTGAAGGGATACTGAGAATATGAAGCATAATCTGGATGAGGATGATGGTGGTGGTGGTGGTGTCTAGGCGGAGACAGAATAGTGAGATTGGGTTCTGGGAGTTTGGGGGCTCAGGAAAGCCTATTGAGTCCAGGATAGAAATATAGGACAGGTGCCTGAGAGAGGAAACCAGGTAGGCAAAAAGGCTTGTGCTACTAATAGTTGTAACTGAAAAATGCTGGTATTACCTGGGTACATTAATCTTGATGGCTTATCAGTCTGGAGAATGTTTGCAGACCCTGGCAGATCAGTGTTGGATTGTGAATTTAAATTATGCTAAATCATAATCATGGTATTGTAAATGGCTTCCTTCTAAAGTGAAAGGTCAAGAAGCATTTTATGTGACTAGCCACTTATATGAATTAAAGTCTTTACTACCTTCTACTCTCAGTAGATGTTGGGTCATTTCACACTTCTTGTTGTCATCTTTTGTTATCAGTAATCCACATGGGCTCTTGGCTGTGTTGTAGTGCTTCCCACTCTTTTTTTTTTTTTTTTTTAATTATAGCTTTTTATTGACAAAACATATGCATGGGTAATTTTTTGACATTGATCCTTGCAAAAACTTCTGTTTTAACTTTTCCCCTCCTTCCCTCCGCTCCCTTCCCTAGATGGCAGGTAGTCCCATACGTGTTAAATATGTTAAAGTATATGGTAAATACAAAATATGTGTACATATTTATACAATTATCTTGCTGTACAAGAAAAATCAGATTTAGAAAGAAGGTAAAAATATCCTGAGAAGAAAAACAAAAAGCAAGCAAACAACAAAAGAAAGAGTAGGAATGCTATGTTGTGGTCCACACTCATTTCCCAGTGTTCTTTCTCTAGGTGTAGCTGGTTCTGTTCATTACAAATCCATGAGAACTGATTTAGATCCTCTCATTGTTGAAGAGGGCCACATCCATCAGAATTGATCCTCATATAGTATTGTTGTTGAAGTATATAATGATCTCCTGGTTCTGCTCATTTTACTTAGCATCAGTTCATGTAAGTTTCTCCAGGACTTTCTGAAATCATCCTGTTGGTCATTTCTTACACAATAATATTCCATAATATTCATATGCCACAATTTATCCAACCATTCTCCAATTGATGGCCATCCATTCAATTTCCAGTTTCTGGCCAGTACAAAGAGAGCTGCTACAAACATTTTTGCACATGTGGGTCCCTTTCCCTTCTTTAAGATCTCTTTGGGATATAAACCCAGTAGTAACACTGCTGGATCAAAGGGTATAGTGCTTCCCACTCTTAGGTTTTCCTTCAGGAAATGGTAGTAGTTGTAGTTACTTCTTCTCCAGATACAAGCTCACCTCCAGCTAGACAATTAAATAATTATCTGATAATGCTATACCTCTTTCCCACCTACGGAACAATGGCTTATTTTATTTTTTTGTGTAATACTTGGGTCTCCAAACCCCACATAATGGATCTCTTTAGGTAGCTGTTAGAACACATCTCTTCTTAGACCACTCCAATGAGCTTCTGTTTTCTATAGACATTTTACTTTGCCCTCCCTCAGTCCCTAGACTCTGACCTCATGATTATATCTGTATTGCCCTCTTGGTCTTTTGAGGTTTTTAATGACACTTCCACTCTCTACATGTGTCTCTTTTTTTTTCCTCTTTCCTCCAGAGAAGTTGGGCTTGCTTATGTATTTTACCAGTGGCTAATTCTCAAAGTTCTCCAAAAAGGAGAGAGGGAAGGAGCCAGGGAAGGGAGATGCTAACCTGGCAGCTCCTGGAAGCTGCTCCTTGGACAGACGCAATCTCTTGATACAAAAACATAGAGCCAGAAGGTTTTTAGAGATTACCTAGTCCAGCCACCTCATTGTATTTATAAGCAGAGATTCCAATGATGACCAGAATTCCATAACAAATTAATGATGATGCATTATTGTCATCCTGAGGCTGGTCTTTGATAATAAAAGCTCACATGTAGTCTTTTAAATTTTATATAACATTTTCCACATAACTACCTTATGAGATAAATATTGGATATGACAAATTACAATTCTAGCAGAATTTCAAATATGCTACCCAGTTCTTGACCAAAAGGTGAAGGACTGAAGATGTAAAGTAAGAAAGGAATATTGAAAATAACTAAAGAAAGCATTTATTTTGGATACAAAACATTTTTTTTCTTTTTCTTTTTTTTAATAGGTACAAGAGGGGACAGGAATAGAGTAGTAAAAGAAAAGAAAAGAGAATGATGGAGTCTCTTTTTTTTAAAATGCAGAGAATACAAGACAGTTCAGAAAGAAACCCAGCTAGCTTTGAAAGCTACAGATTAGAATTATATGCTTAAAAAGAAAAGCATGCTGTTTACAAGAGAGATCTGCAGTTTCTTTTTTTTTTTTTAATCAATTGTTCAAATAATTTCTTTGCAGAGCTCGATTGCTTCTAAATTAACTTAGGGTAACTTGCTGTTAGCACAAGCACAAAAACCCCCAATAAATTATAATATACCTTATAACATAATTAGTATTATAGGTCTGTTTAACATTGGGAAACAAGGAAGGAAACATGCACTTATTAAACATCTACTATGTGGCATAAAGTGTGCTAAAATTTTTACATTATTATATCATGATAAACTATGATAGCCTTAGCTCCTCTTAGCAATATATCAGAGACCTGTAGCTTAATGTATCTATGATCAGATAGCCAGTAAGCAAAAAACTTTCTAAACTCAAATTCAAGTCTTTTGTCCAAGTCAAGTGCCCTAAAAATACGGTACATTCCATATTTTGCTGTAACATCTAAAGGCTATTCAAGGATGAACCTAAAAGTTTGGTGGAGGAGGAGAAAGAATTTGGAGACAACAAATACAAATTTTGTCCTCTCCAAAATTTTTCCTATGAGCTGCTTTGTCTGTCTTTACCTATTTACATGCCAGTTCATGGTAGGATTTTCCAGTGCTAGACTCAAATACAGCTAAGAGGATGCTGAAAAACCAAATAACCTTGGACACCACAATGAGTCTTTTAGAAGTAGAAACATGAGGCAGAGTGTGCATTATGCTTGGTGGTTGAGAACAGGTAAAGAATCAAGATTAGGTATCATCCCTGATTTTAGGTAATTTACAATCAGGGCTGGCAAACGAATCCAAATCAATAGAAGATAAAGATAGAAAATACCCAGATGAGTGCAGATTGAAGGGATTAAAAGGCATGCTCTCTCAAATAGGATATAATATTTGGAGTAATAAGCTAAGCCAGTGAGTTTATGTGTCCAATTTTGGGTAATAGAATATATTCTTTGGTAGCATGGTATATGAGACAACACAACCCACTAATAATTTTAAGAGGGATTTATTTTATTTAGTGCTGAATTGACCTAGAAAAGAACTACTAGATAAAGTGATGAAAGAAACAGCAAGATGAATGAGCCCAGGACTTAGTCAAGAATCTTGTTTCTGACAATCACTAGTGGTGTGACCTTGGCTAACTTAACAGTTCTATAGGTACATTTGGCTGTCATACAGAACATATAAAAGGGAGTAGCATGACATAAAGAGCAACTAAGTGGTGCAGTGGCTGGAGTGCTGAGCCTAGAGGCAAGAAGATTCTTTGTGAGTTCAAATCTGGCTTCAGACACATTTTTCATGAGTTCAAATCCAGCCTCTGAACAAAAACACAGTTTAACCTATTTTCTCCTAAACTACTAGGCACTTTTTCTTCATGAATCCAAATGCAGCCTCAGAATACTTACTCTTTTTCCCCAAAAGTATTTTATTTTTCCAAATATATGTAAAGACAGTTTTCAACATTTGTTTTTGTAAAGCTTTGCGTTCCAAATTTTTTTCCTCCCTTTCTTACCTCTCCCTTCTCGAGGACAATTATTAATCTGATATAGGTTAAACATGTGCCATCCTTTTAAACATATTTCCATATCTTTCATGTTGGGTAAGAAAAGTCAGACCAAAAGGGAAAAAAAACCTGGAGAAAGAAAAACAACCAAACAAACAAAAAGGTAAAATGGTTCAATTCATGCTTCAATTCACATTCATTATCTATAGTTTTCTAGGTGTGATTGGTATTTTCCATCCCAAGTTTTATCATTTATCATTATCTTTTTTTGTCATCTTAGCCAATCCAAGAGCTGTGAAATAGTACCTCAGAGTTTAGACACTTACTCTTCATTAGTTCAAATCAAGCCTCAGACACTTACTCTTGTTCTAGTAGTTCAGGTCCTCAACCTTCAGGGTTGAAATCATTTGCCTAGAGTCTCACAACTAGTAAGTGTTCAAGTCTAAATCTGAACTCAGCTCTTCAGACTCAAAACCAGCAATCTACCCACCCTGACATCTCACTTTCCTCATATAAAATGGGCTAGAGAAGGAAATGGCAGACCACTCTAGTACCTTTGTCAAGAAAGTCTCAAATGAGATCACAAAGGGTCAAATACGACTGAAAAATGACAACAGTGTGATAGAGAGGCTGAAGTCAGATTGCAGAAAGTGTGAATGTCAGGTTGGGAGTTGGGATTTATCATGTTGACACTGGAAAGCCTCTAATAGTCTTTTGAGCGGGGAACTGACATGATTTTGGAGCTGTGTTTTCAGAGGCTATTTCCTACAGCTGTGCACAAGATAATGGTTTGGAATGGGAACAAGAACACAATTTTACCTCTTCTCTCCTCACAATTCCTCTTCATTAGTAAGATCATTATATGTAATAGAACAAGAGCCATTCTGGCATCTGAATGATTCACAGCACAGGCAGGAAGGGAGAAAAAAATCTCTCTCTCGCCTACTCTTATTAGGCTCTGAAACTTGGAGAAGTCTAGAGACCCAAATACTTACAGTTCTTAGGACCAATCTCAGATTAAGCAACTTTCTTATCTGGAATGTATCACCTAAAATTGGCATGCCCACACTTCATCAGGAGCATAATGATATTTATTGTTCATAATCACTTCTCTAAGACAAAATCCTCAAGTGCCTTTTGAATCATCATAAATTAAGTTGTATTTAACAATGTTTTAGTGTTAAGTGTGCTTGATTGCATTCTTTTTTTTTTTTTTTCAAAATTGCCTATGTGTTGATCATAAGAGATTTCTTTAGAGATATAACAGCAAAAATAACTTTGTTGGAAAATTCTCTAAATTATTATTTACGTGGAGGCATAAAAGAAGATGGTATATACCAGGAAAAAGTGTCCATCCATGACAATTATGGAAGATGACCTGGACAGAGTTTTTCAAATGAAAAAGGAATTCCCTTTAATAGAGCAGGAGTTCTCATCATTGCTTGCATCACAGTCCCCTTTGACAACCTGCTAAAGCCAATGGATTTCTTCTCAGAATAACATTTTAAAATATAATATATAAAATTATGAAGAGATCAACTGTATTAAGACATAGTTAATATATATTTTTTAAATTTTGAAATTTAATTTTAATTTAATTTGGACCCTTTGAAATCTACTCATTGATGTCTTGAGAGTCTGTGGACCCCAGATTAAGAACTTTTATTAAGGATCATCAGCTAATATTTGATTTTTGCTTTGGGCTTTTACAATAGATGTTTTACTTTGCATAATGTGTCAAGTTTCAAACATTATAAAACTATGTCATTAAAATCCATAACTACTCAAAAGAGATCAGATTAGAAATTCACACAGAGATTAAGAGGCTGAAGAATGTTTATTGTCCCCATCTGTGATAATATCATCTCAGAAGCATCTTATCAGTACAAATGGCTTGAACTGGTCTTTCATACAGACAATTAGCTGACCCTAGAATCAAATAAGATGAGGAAAATGGACTAGATTGAATTGGCAATATTGTGTAGTGCTTTAAACAATTCGTTAAATGAGAAAATTGTCCTTTGAATACGCTTGTCAAAAGTATTTATCACTGTGATGGATGATATTCAATCCTGAGATCAAAGCAGGACTCACTCCCTATGGATGGGGACCTGTCTATGCGGATGATATTGTCCTGGTTGCTTCAAGCTCTAGAACACTGCAGAATCCTAAAAAGATCTGAAATCTCCTCAAAAGTATTTGGCTTCTCTATCCACACAGGGAAGAAGACCAATTAGCTGGAGAATGTCTGTTGCTTATATTTCAACCTGTATTCAGATGAATAACCACAACAGCCCAGATAGATAAAGAAGGGCACCCAGAGTTGAACAGCAGCAGGAGTTCAGGCTGGATTACTTTCAGGAAGTTGCAAAGCCTTTCTTTTCAGGTTTCAAGTTCCTTCTGAAAGCAAAGATCCTTCTTTTCAATACTAACGATTCCTGTTGTAGCTATCATAGAAGAAAGATGTGGAATTCCCCTGCCTGCAAAGATAGGAATCAAACAATTAGGTGGTACAGTGGTTTGAGTGTTGGCTTGGACTTAGCAAAACCTCAATTTAAATCCTGCCTCATAATACTTGAACTCTGTAAGTCTTACACTCTTGTGTAAAGGTGGGGCAAGTTTTTTTTTTTTTTTAACCTTTCTCAGCCTCAGTTTCCTCACCTGTAATTAGGCATAATAATAGCATCTAGCATCCATGGTTGTTGTGAAACTCAAAGTAGATAATATGTAAAGCATTTTCCATACCTTAAAGAGCTATATAAGTGTCAGTATTATCATTATTGTTATCATCATCATCATCATCATCATCATCATCATCATCATCATTATTATTATCATTACCACACAGAAGGCAATCAAATTATGGAAGGGAGAGCGTGAGAAAATTTGAACATTTAATTCCAAAGAACAGGAATTTCCAAAGAATTGTAGGATAGTAAGAGACATAGAATGAAGAATATCTCACAGATGGAAGTGAAATTATAGAGATATAATTTATTTTTAATTTATTTTATTTTAAATTTATGAATAAAACAAGCATATTTCTATGACCTTTTTTTTTCAAAAAGATGAATGCACAAGAAACTGCAAATCTATTACACACAATTTGTTATTCCTTTTAAGACATAATTTAGGGGGCAGTTAGATAGTATAGTGGATAGAGCACCAATCCTGGAGTTAGGAGGACCTGATTTCAAATCTGACCTTAGATTCTTAACCCTTGGGCAAGTCACTTAACCCCAACTGTCTGATCAAAAAGAAAAAGACATCATTTCAAGTACTTGGTAACAAAGTGGCTATGAGACAGGAAGGACAGGGAAGGAGGAAGGGAACAAGTATTCATTACGTCTCTACTATGTGTCAAGTATTATACTAAGTGCTATTTACAAATATTCCATTTTACTCTCACAATAAGTTTTTCAGGCCCATTTTACAGTTGAATAAACTGAGAAAGACATAGGTGAAGTGGTTTCTCCAGAGTCCCATACTAGTAAGTATCTGAGTTTAGATATGAACACACATATTCTTGACTCCAGGCCCAGAAATTTATCTATTGTCACTACCTAGGACTAGGAAAGAATAAAAGATAAAAATACTTTTTTTGAGCATAAGAGACTGGGTGAATGAGGGTCTCATTGAAAGAGATTCTAAGGAGAAAAAAAAAGAGCAAGGGGTTTGCAGAGGTCGAATGAGGGGGTGAGGGGGGAAGTTCACTTGGTCCTTGAGAAGTCTAATGGATAAGTGGGCTGTGCCAGTTCTCCTGAGTGCCACTGATCTGTGCTATGCATGCCTGTGGACTTAGTTCTGAGCATTTTGGGGGGTAGAACATTTAAGAATAACTGTGGTGTAAACATCCAGAGATATAGATCTGGTGCTAAGAGGTCAAAGACCTGAGATAAAATTTGGCAAGTCACCTTAGAGGTAATAGTAAAAGACATGAGAGCAAATGAGGTGAATAAAAAGACAACAAAGGGCTTCTGACTCAACATTTTATTTTTAAAATTTAATAGTATTTTGTTTTTCCAATAAAATGTAAAGATGATTTTCAACATTCATTTTTTTAAAAGATTTTGAATTTCAAATTTTTCTCCCTTTCTCCCTCTCCTCTCCCTTCCCCTAGACTGTAATCAATCTGATAGGTTATACAAGTGCAGTCATGTAAATACATATTTCTATGTTAGTCATATTGTGAAAGAAAAACAAAAGGAAAAAAAAACACACAAGAAAGTGAAAATAATATGCTTCAATCTTCATCCAGACTCTATCAGTTCTTTCTCTGGATGTGGATAGCATTTTCCATCAGGAATCTTTGAAAATCATCTTGATTAATGTATTGTTGAGAAGAGCCAAGTCTATAACAGTTGATGATTGTGCAGTATTACTGTTACTGTCCTGATTCCACTCACCTCACTCAGTATCAGTTCATATAAGTCTTTTCAGGGTTTTCTGAAATCCACTTGCTTATTATTCCTTATAGCACAATACATTATATATTATGTGTTATAGCTCCATTACATTCATATACCACAACTTATTCAGTCATTCCCCAGTCCATGGTCATCCCAATTTCCACTTCTTTTCTACCATAAAAAATAGTTCACATTTTAAATGGTTCATATCCACTTAAACCCTAAATTCTTTGTTGAAATGCTAATTGCCAATCACCATTTTTTTGCAAAGTCCCTGAGATGAAATGGAAGGAGAGTGGCTATTAGCTGTTAAAAAGCAGTCAGACCTGTACACAGGGAATTAGATAGTGAATGACATATATTTTCTAAATGGGAACTTTATAAAAAAAATAAGTCTTGTATTAAACTGGACTCTTTCAAAGATAGAAGTTTTTCTTTTCACACTCATTAAGGTATGATCTCATTTCTCAGCTGGTTTGTTGATGGAGAAAATACTAATAATGTAGATTAAACTTGAAAATATGATCTGAGTACATTTTGGAAGAGAACTAGTTGTTAAATATTGCCAGCACCCTCTTGTTCTGGCCACATTGAAGGATGCTGATTTGGAAGTTTTCTTCCTATCTCAAGGCTTGGGATTACAATCCATGGCCCATTGAGAAAGTGAAAGGGAGATATAGAATGGTGTAAATTATCTTCTATAAAAAGAGGCAAGAAAAAGCTTTTACAATGGAGGGGGAATGGAGGAGGGACAGGGGAGTGAGGATTAGATCAAAAAAGAAATAATATACACACTTAATAACCTCAACAATTCACAATTTTAAAGTGTTTTAAGGTTTACAAAGCACTGTCTTCCATATAACCTGATGAAACAGGTAACACGAGCATCATTCATTATACCAATTTTACACGTGAAGTTGAGGCACTGAGAGATTAACACAGATTAAATTTAAGGATGTTGTTGGTGTACATTTTTTTGACTGATTTACCCAGAGTCATACAATCAATAAATGAGTAAAGCAAGCTTCAAATCTAGGTCTCTTGACTTCTTTTCCATTTGTAATTAATTGTCTTCTTTTAAGATACAATCTCCTAAGCAGCTCCACAAAGCCAGTTTTATTGTTAAACACAATTGAGTTTCTTCTGCTTCCACTGTTGTGCAATTACTGTTTATTCCCCAGAAACAGCTGGAAGGTGTTGCTAGACTAAAAGAACATGTGTCTTAGGATAGGAAAAAAATGGAACAATAAGGTGGAAGGAAAACACATTTTGTCAAGTTCAAGCTGCTGTAGATTTTCTAGTAAAATATTCAATGTGTCATGTGTTTAAAAGACAACATGAGTTGGAAGACAACTTGGTAATGTTGTTCAGAGGAAAGAGTAATGTGCATATAAGGTCTATCAGAGATTGAGAGTTGGAATAGACCTTAGAGGCCATTTCATCCAACCTGTTGGTTTTACTGATTAGGAAACTGAGGAATAAACAGGTCACATGACTTCTCAGGATTATATACATATATAAAATTGCCAGTGGTAGAATTTGAATTCAGGTCTGAATCCTAATCTCTCATTTCTGTACTCTAACCACTGCACCATGTTTTCTCTCAAGTTTGGACTGTGAAGATCAGATGCTGAAAAAAAAAAAAGATTGGAGTAGAGAGAACTTTAAATCCAGATTCTGAAAATCAAGAAAAGAAGAAGAAAGCAAGCAAGCAAAAAGGAAGTGACATGAGACTAAAAATTGGGATTTTTCCAGTAAGACCTTATTGCAAATAGCAGTGAGATAGTTTCTGTTTGCATTAGAGCTTTGAAATTTGCTAATTGTGGATCAGTTGAGCAAACCAAGTCATTTCTGTAGAAAAGGCAGGAAAATTCCCAGAGGAAGGAGAAAAGTCCACTTTGGATAAAACTTGGTTCAGGAGAAGCAGAGCAGCATAGTAGATTGAAAGCTAGACTTAAAGCTGATGATGGTCTCACAAAGTTTAAGACCCATTTCTGTTATATATTGGTTGTGTGACCCTGGGCAAATCATTTAACTTCTAATTTTCTTTTTTTTTTAATTTTTTTTCTAATTATTCTAAAGTAATGGTGTTAAACTCAAAAAGAAACAGGGCCACCAATCCATACATAGAATCTCTCCACTGACACATTGACTTGGTTTTAAAATGTAAAGTTATATATATTTTATTGTATTTTTATTTATTTTATATTTTCCAATTATATTTTAATCTAGTTCCCAGGGGCACTCAGGAGTATTGCTGGTACATATGGCCGGCATTAGACACCTCTGCTCTATGCAACCCTCTTAGACTAATGCAAAGAATATGGCAGCCTTCTTTGGGCCTCTTATTAGGGAATTCCCTAGACTAGTGAAATCACAAATCCAGTCCTATCCTTATCAGGAATTTCCATTCACTAAGTTCTTATTCCAAGCATTCTTTAAACATAACAGCTGGCCACAGAGCAACAGAGAATTCAATATTTTAGTGCCAGTATTTGGGGAAGAGGAAAGAGAATTCACTTACCTTACAAACTGACCAGAGTCTGCCTGTGACCCGAACCCAGAAGCTGGTGCATGATAAACAGCAAAGCCTTGTAATATTACCAGACCTGTTGCTTAGTTCTTCAAAACCACATTCCTTTGTTGCATCTGTGAGTTGAAGACAGTGGCCAAAGTTCCAATGTAAAACCCACCTTTCCCCTCATCATTAACCTAATCCTCCATTTCCTGACTTCTCTGGGTTTTCCACACAAATTCAAGCTCTGTTTACTGTTATCCAAGCTTTTGTCCAAATTCCTCCTTTAAACTATCATGCAGGGCAAAGGCTGAAAATGTGGAAAAGCAATACGTTTTTTAAAACAGGAACATAAGATAAAAAGCCATCTTGTTCTTTCTTTGCATCTCACTAATTTGCCTGTATGAAATAACCTTATCACCATAAAGTGTAAGAAAGGAAAATCATTCAGGACCAAAATGCTACATAACAAAATAGATCAACAAGTGACCAAAAATTACTTGTCATAGTGATGAGAATTAGGTAAGGGGTACCTAAATGAAATTAGGGTTGAGGTCTAGTGGCAGATTCAGGGTACAGGGAGTCAAATAGAGCACTCCTGCAACCCCTTTGGATTAGGCACAAGGATACAGAGTTAAATGAGGTCTAGGCAAAAGTTCTCTGTAAAAGAATTTACTGACCAGAAAATCTAGATTAATAAAAGAAGTTTATTGTGGGGTTTGGAAGTAAGGTTGAAAGGTAGAAAGACACCAGGGCCAGGGCTGGCACCGGGTGGGCAGGAACCCTTGACATAGCCGGCGTAAGGATACCATGTTTGGGGCTCCTGCAAAGAGTGGACTCCAGTTTCCCTCTTCTATAATGAGGGGGTTTTTGGTAATCTTGAAGGGGCTTGTGGGTGGAGTCCTGGGTTGGCTCCTGGATGGTTTCAGCCAGGGTTAGAATTTGAATAGAATTCAATGGGTTTTTAGATAAGGAACTGTTTGTGCTGGGGGTGGGGAGTAAGGAAACCTGAGCAGATCATTAGAATGGGGGCTGGGACAGCCCAAGCTATCTCAGATCCAATGGGGGCTGGTAATTAGAAAGGAATCTTAACCCACATCAATAGGATCATAGAGTTTTGGTGAAAAAAAAGTGAGAAAAGGAAAAAAAGTAACATGATGACTTTATCATATATTTTAAAGAAAAAGCTAGTCATACATATTTGCAATTTCATATACAATCAACTTTTTAAAATTCTACAATATACAGAAATGCTTGTTTTATTTCCTAAGTTCAAAATAAAACAAATATTTTTAAAGGGACTTTAGAAAGGAAAAAGGACCTATATGTACAAAAATGTTTGGAGTAGCTCTTTTTTTAGTGTCAAGAAACTGGAAATTGAATAGATGTCTATCAGTTGAGAAATGGCTAAATAACTTATGATATATGAATATAATGGAATATAATCATCCTAGAAGAGGTGATAACAGGTTCATTTTAGAAAAAAGTCTGAAAATACCTACATGAACTGATGCTGAGTGAATTGAGCAGAATTAGAATATTGTACACAGTAATAACAAGATTATGTAATGATCAACTGTAATTGGCTTGGTTCTTCTCAAAAATATGGTGATTCAACGCAATTCCAATAAACTTGGGATGGAAAGTACCAGTCACATACAGAAAGGGAACTATGGACACTAAATGTAAATTGAAGCATAGTATTTTCACCTTTTGTTTTGGTTTGGTTTCTTTTTATGGTTTTCTCCCCTTTTTGGTCTGAATTTTCTTGTTGGACATGGCAAATATGGAAATATGTTTAAAAAGATTGTACATCTTTAACCTGTTTTTTGGTTGCTTGTTGTCTTGGGAAGGGGGGAGATAAGGCAGGGAGGGAAAAAAAAATTTAGAACATGAAGTCTGGCATGAACACTTAATAATCCAATATGATCAAAGTTTCATGAAGTTCAATGTTTATATAATTTTAAAAATAAATCTAAATAATAATATCTTGACTTTATATAACAAAATTCATAGGACTGAAAAATATTTTGCACACATCTTTTAAGTAATCAACTATATGACATCACTGAAGGACTGATTCAACATCCCCATTTTGTACATGGGGAAAACTAGAGCACAGGATTGGCCCAATCAGGAGGGCTAGACATTTAACTTGTGGAAATATGGAAAAGAAGAGGAAATGACTTCAGTGAGAGTCTGTGATGAGAGTGATTTCACACAAGAATAAAGTGAGAAAATATACAGTTTTTCACATTCACCTCAAACCTGCCCCTCTATAACTTCCACCAGTTGCTTCTACGTCTTTCTGGAGCCAAGCAAATACATCTTCTAATCCTGTATTATGTGATAATCATTCAAATATTAAAAAAAAAAAATTACATTGTTTTTTTCTGCTCCAGAACAGAGATGAAGAGTCCTTCAAAAGTCCTTGCAGGGATCAGAGCCCTCACTATCTTGGTTGCTATCTCCTGATCCTCTAGATTGTCCACATCTTTACTAATATACTCAGAAAAAGCAGTCATTTTCTTAAATAATGGAAAATATGATTTAGGGTAATTAGTCAGCTACTCTAGCTTAATGTGAAAGACGGTAGGAGATTTTTTTTTTTTTTTTTGTCATGAGTGGCACACAAGGGCTCAACCACAGAGGGTAGCAAGGTACTGCAGTAGTGCAATGCATAGAGCACCTGTCCTGGAGTCAGGATGATTCAACTTTCCAAGTTCAAATCTAGTTTCAGATACTAGCTGTGTGACTCTGGGCAAGCTACTTCTCACCCAATTTGCCTTGGTTTTTTATCTATAAAATAAACTGGAGAAAGAAAAAGATAGACTAGTCTGGTATCTTTTCCAAAAAAACCCCAAATGGGATAATAAAGAGTTATACATGACTAAAAAATAAGTGAATAATCATGGAGAGTAATAATCGATTGCTTTTTATAGTTTCAAAATCTTATGTCATGGCACCATTTCTTTCTTTTTTTTTTTTTTTCTGAGGCTGGGGTTAAGTGACTTGCCCAGGGTCACACAGCTAGGAAGTGTTAAGTGTCTGAGACCAGATTTGAACTCGAAGTCCTCCTGAATTCAAGGCTGGTGCTCTATCCACTGCTCCACCTAGCTGCCCCCTTTTTCCTTTTTTTTTATTAAAGCTTTTTATTTTCAAAACATATGTATAGATAATTTGTCAACATTAACCCTTGCAAAACCTTGTGTTCCCAATTTCCCCCTTTACCCCTTACTCCTCCTCTAGGTGACAAGTAATCCAATATATGTTAAACATGTTAAAATATATGTTAAACCCAAACTACATATATATATATATACATATATATATATATATATATATATATATATATATATATATATATATATATATATATATATATATATATATATATATATATATATATATACAATTATCATGCTGCACAAGAAAAATCAGATCAAAAAGGAAAAAAATGAGAAAGAAAACAAAATGCAAGCAAACAACCACAAAAAAGTGAAAATGCTGTGTTGTGAACCACCCTCATTTCCACAGTCCTCTCTCTGGGTGTAGATGGCTCTCTTCCTCACAAGATCATCTCATTGTTGAAGAAACCCACGTCCATCAGAATTGACCATCATATAATCTTGTTGCCATGTACAATGATTTCCTGGCTCTGCCCACTTCACTTAGCATCAGTTCCTGTAAGTCTCTCCAGCCCTCTCTGAAATCATCCTCCTGATCATTTCTTATAGAACAATAATATTCCATGACACCTTTCAGATCTCTTTGGGATATAAGCCTAGCAGAAACACTGCTGGTTCAAAGGATATGTACAGTTTGATAACTTTTTGAGCATAGTCCCAAATTGCTAAGAATGATTGATCCATTCACAATTCCACCAACAATGTATCAGTGTCCCAGTTTTCCCACATCCCCTCCAACATTCATCATTATCTTTTCCTGTCATCTTAGCCAACCTGAGAAGTGTATTACCTCAGGCGAAATACCTGAGAAGTATTTCAGTTGTCTTAATTTGCATTTATCTGATCAATAGTGATTGAGAGCACATTTTAATAAGAAATGTTTTTAATTTCTTCATCTGAAAATTGTCCATTCATATCTTTTGACCATTTATCAATTGGAGAATGTCTTGAATTCTTACAAATTTGAGTCAATTCTCTATGTATTTTAGAAATGATGCTTTTATCAGAACCTTTAAATACAAAACATAAAATGTAAACCTAAAAATGTAAAAATGTTTTCCCAATTTATTGTTTCCCTTCTAATCATGTCTGCATTAGTTTTGTTTGTACAAAACCTTTTTAACTTAATATAATCAAAATTGTCTATTTGGTATTCAGTAATGAGTTCTAGTTCTTCTTTGGTCACAAATTCATTCTTTCTACACAGATCTGAGAGGTAAACTATTCTACAATCTTCTAATTTGCTTATAATATCAGTATGTCTAAGTCATGAACCCATTTTGACCTTATTTTGGAGTTATGGTGTTAGGTGTAGGTCAATGTATGGCACCATTTCTTACAAACTAATTGCCTTCCCCACTTTTAAAAATTTTCCCTTGTTTAAAAAATATTAAGTATTGTTAATAAATAAATAATAATAAATAATTTATTAATAAATAGCTTTGATAGAACCTAGATTTTCAGGAAAACCTGACTTATTTGTTTTAATTCAATAAATGGGCATATTTAGGTAGAAGTTGTACTTGAAAATATCCAATAATTAATGGCCTCTTCCTTACCCGCCTGCCAGAGGATATTGTGAACCCTTTCAATTTGCATAATAATTCTGTCTTTTGAAAGGGGGAAATGACTCTTATTAAAGCTGATTGAGTCCAAAACTCAATTGCCATTGGGGATAGAGTCCAATTAATGGCATCATAGCTCTTTCTTTCCCTGGCCATTTGCTTGAAGTCTTCTTTCTTTCAGTAAAAAAAAAAAAAAAAAATTCTAGAAGTGATAGCCCTCCTAAGACTACCCACATATGACCAAATCAATATCTGCTATGATTAGTTCATCATTTAATTCTCTGTATATCTGGTCTGTTTCCCTTACGAATGCAGATTTTTATTTTTATGTCCATTTTATTTATTCATTTTATTGAATTAAAACTTAAGTACTTACTGTATGTCATGTACTTTACTAGGCATTGAGGAAGATACAAAAATCAATAAAATAATTTTTGCCTTCGAGGAGCATACAATGTGAAGACATAAATAGATAAAAATAATTCAAATTAAAATATTGTGAGTATTTAAGAGCATTCTGAAGCCTTCTGAAGCAAAGGAGAAATAATTTCCTACTAGAAAAAGTGGGGGAGAAATGGCCCTTCAGTTATATCATTTTAATATGATCAACATGAAGCATCCTGAAAAGAAAGTCCTCTTAAAGAAGGCAGAGCAAGTTGTTGGGTTTTTTAAATCTTCATTTTAAAGATGTGAAAACTGAGGCTCAGAGAGTTTGAATGGCTTCTCCAAAGTCACATAGCAATTCAATCTGGGAATTGAACTTTTAGCAGGTAAGGTCCCTATCTAAGCTACTCTAACTATCTTGAATAGTCCTAGTAATTATGGGGGCATTTAAAAAGTATATTCAGGGGCGCTACTCTTGGGGAAATGGTATGTTTTTACACAGGATACTCTAATGTGATTATTATCAATAGACTTACAATCCAATGTATCAAAAGTCCTCAGACCTATTATTTGATGGACACCCAGCCAATGTGAAACATCAGAATACAAATATTTAAGAAATGAAATGGCCCCTAAAGCTTCTAAAAGGAAGCAATTTATCTTATCCATAATATCTTACACAGTTTATTATTCACACAATGCAAGTGACATTTAAATCATGTAAATTTCTCTGGCTCCTCTACTAAGGGCAACAAAGCACACATTTTCAGTTACATAGAGCAATGAATAAGATCTATTAAAGGAGAGAAAGGCATTTCATATTTCTATATTGCTCTCTTTGAATAGAGCTTTGACTCTCTACATTCATATTCTGACTTTTTAAATAATAGATGCTTATTATATATTTATATTTTCTATTCTTTGGCTTTAGTCTTATTTCTCTAGCTATTTTTCCTTCCCTTTCTCTGCTCCCTTTTTTTCCCTTTCCTTCTCTCTCTCCCTCTCATTTTTTTTCTATCCAGACTTGCAACTGTGGTTCAACTGCCTTGTCTTTCTTTCCCAAGATCCCCTTTCTCCTATTGGTGAATCTTTCCTGGAATATCTATTTTGAGGAAAAGCCCAAACCAGCCATCCTTTATTCTCTCCCATGGCCCTTTTTTTTTTTCACTTTATAGAATTCCCCTTCCTAAATTACATAGATAGTTTTCAATATTAGTTCCAAGGTTTTTTTTCTCTCCCCTTTTTTATCCCCTCCCAAGAAAGCAAACAATTGGATTTAGGCTACATGTGTGCAATTATGCTAAATATTTTCATATTAGTCATGTTATGAAAGAATAAGAACAAAATGGAAAAACCACAAGAAAAAAATCCTGAAAACATTTTTTGAAAATAAAAATTGAATACTTTGATCTGCATTTAGATTCCATAGTTTTCTCTCTGGATGTGTATGGTATTTTCCATCACAAGTCTTTTGAAATTGTCTCTGATCACTGTACTGTTTAGAAGAAGTAAGTCTATCAAAATTGATCATCGTACAATGTTGATGTTACTGTGTACAATGTTCTCCTGGTTCTTGTCAGACTGCTGGAGGAAACTGGATCAGACTGAGACTTTGTCAGACTATGATAGACACAGACTGTGAAGCCGAAAATAAAGACTCTAGACTCTATTCCTGATCATTCTCATGGTATCTATCCTGCTGAGACCAAGGACCTCCAAAAACTGGTCCAAATATTATAAATTCCATAGGAAGATTGTCAAGATTAAGAAATCTAACGTTTTGAATTCTGTGGGGCAGGGATGGAATCAAAAGGTTTGGAGTCAAATTCCATCATTGATACTTACTAATCAGGTGACCTTAGAAAAGTCAAGTATACTCAGCTCTAAAAAAAGTCTCTCACAGTTGATCATCATATAGTCTTCTTGTTGCTCTATGTAATGTCTTTCTGGTTCTAGTTGTTTTGCTCAACGTTGGTTCATGTAAATCTTTCTAGATCTTTCTAAAATCACCCTGCTCATCATTTTATAGGCTAATAATATTCCATTACTTTCATATGCCATAACTTATTCAGCCATATCCCAGTTGATGGCTATCAACTCATTTTCCAATTCTTTGTTACCACAAAAAATGCTGCTACAAATATTTTTGCACACGTAAGTCCTTTTCTCTCTTTTTTGATTTCCTTGGGATATAGATCCAGTAGTGGTACTACTGGATCAAAGGTATGCAGAGTTTTCATAGTCCTTTGGGCATAGTTCAAAATTGCTCCAGAATGATTGGATCATTTCACAAATCCACCAACAATGCATTAGTGTCCCAGTTTTTTTACATTCCTTCCAACACCTCATTACCTTTTCCTGTCATTTTAGCCAGTCTGAGATGCATGATGTGATGCCTCTGAGTTTTAATTTGCATTTCTTTAATCTATAATGATTTAGACAACTTTTTCATATGACTATAGATGACTTTAATTTTTTCATTTGAAAATTATCTGTTCATATCCTTTGATCATATCTCAGTTGGGGAATGATGTGTATTCTTATACATTTGACTCTGTTCTTTATTTTAGAAATGAAGTCTATCAAAAACATTGGCTGTAAAATGTTCCCCCTGATTTCTGCTTCTCTTCTAATCTTGGCTGCATTGCTTTTGTTTGTGTAAAAACTTTTAAATTTAATACAATAATGTCCATTTTGTATTTCATGATGCTCTCAGTTCTTCTTTGGCCGTAAATTTCTCCCTTCTCCAAAGATCTAATTGTCAAACTATTACTTGCTCTCCTAATTTGCTTATAGTATCTATACCTAAATCATGTACCTATTTTGA
This sequence comes from Sminthopsis crassicaudata, assembly GCF_048593235.1. Taxonomy (NCBI): domain Eukaryota; kingdom Metazoa; phylum Chordata; class Mammalia; order Dasyuromorphia; family Dasyuridae; genus Sminthopsis; species Sminthopsis crassicaudata. The sequence goes on from NC_133619.1 coordinate 247,937,309, forward strand.
CTTTATTTTGGTATAGGGTGTTAGATATTGGTCAATGCCAATTTTCCAACATATTTTCCAGTTTTCCCAGCAATTTTTGTGAAATAGTGAAATGAAGTTGGAACTAGATTACTATAATCATTGATTATTGTGTTTGTATCAGTTTTTCTATCTTGTGAATGTTTGCCCTTTGTGAATTCTCCATAAAATAATCTTTTTGGCAGTAAAATTGAATTTGGCATTCAAACAATGTGGCCAGCTCAATAGAGTTGTGCTCTCTGCAGTACAGTGAAAATGCTTGGCAATTTAGTTTGAGAGAGGACTTCGGTATATGGTATCTTATCCTGCTAGATGACTGTCAGAATCTTACTCATATAATTCAAATGGAAATGATTTCAGTTTCCTGGCATGGTGCTGGTATAGTATACAGCTTTCAAAGACATACAATAAGGCCAACACGACATGCATTCAGATTGGTAGTCAGTCTAATAACTTTCCTCTCATACACTTACCTTCAAAAGTGGAATCCATTGTCTCAGGAGATTTCTGTGTTCTCATCACTTGGAGGAGCTGGATAGTTGCACTTGTCAAGGTTTTTGTGAATGAATTCTTGTTCACATTTATGTTGGACTAATATAAGAGGGTTCATGAAGTGAGAAAGACTCATTTTCATGAGTTCAATCTGGCCTTGGATACTCTCTGTGTGAACCTGTGCAAGGCATTTAACCTTGTTTACCTCAATTTTCTCATCTGTAACATTAGTTGTTGAAGGAAAAGGCAAACCACTCCAGCATCTGTGCCAAGAAAATTCTAAATGGTCTCACAAAGTGTTGGATATGACTAAAATATCTAAACAGCAAAAATATTATAGAAGTATGTGAAGACTTGGAACTATTATAGCTTCCTTCTGCTTGTCTGAGAAGATGCTTAATATTTGAACCCAGGATAGGAAAAAAATACTTTTTGGGGTGATACTAATTGGACTAAATTTGGATGGATTCTTCAGTTTTTATACATATTCTTATTTCTATTAAACAATTCTTAGCACTAGCCATCAAATTTTCAGGATTCAGAACATTGTGGAGAAAGGGGAAGTATGTAATACATATCTGACTGTTTAGGGACTCCTTGGAATAGCTAACCATGTTCATCTCTACATAACCCTAAATAAAGCCATATGAGAAAACTGTGAATATATTTCATTTATCAGATCATGGTAACAATGCATTGGCTTTCCCCAAAAAAATGTATTCATGACACAGTTTCAAGCTTAATCTACATTATTATTTTTCCATTACTTTAAAAAATCTAAACAATAAATCATAATCTGAATCATAGCATTTGCTGATATGTGCAAGGTATAAATGCTCACACTGAAAATTTTAACAATTGGCGGTAATAAATCAGTTTGGACTCAAGTAAACTCTTGAACCACAGGAATCCTTTGAACCCAGTAACTTATACCAAAACACTCTGTCTCTGAGGTACTTTCCAATTCTAAGATCCTATAATTCTGTAATCATATAACTTCTAGCTTGGTTCCTCAGTTAAAGTGTGAGTAATGTAAATTCATCTAACCCAAGACTTAATCTCTAGTCACTATCCTTCACTTTCACAGAAGGAAATCCTTCTATGTAAATAGGAGTTGGTCTTTAAGGTTTCAGTTAAGTCAAAATCAATAACCATTATCATTCTGTGAAGCATGGATCAAGACAAAAGTCTCAAGCTGAGAGGAAATAAGAGTTTTCACATCTTAATTAGGGCCTGCCTGTATCAAAATGGTAATATCTTATTTTTTTTAACCAACCAGTAGTCAAGAAAATCTATATTAGGGTGTGAAAGCCATTGTAGTCCATCTGATAGTCTAAAGGATTTCTTATATTTGTTTTATATTTATATGAACATTTTATTATTTGTATTATATATTTTATACATGTAATATGTATATAACATAATTTTATATATACATTAATAGATATATATGTTTTTATATTTTTATATTATACTTTTATAGAAGGAAGCCCAGGGATTAGGGGGAGGCTGGCCAGAATATTTGGTTTGGAGTGAGAGAATGTGACTCATAGCTCTGCTAAGGTCATATATATGACATTATGCAAGTTGCTTCCTCTCTTAGAAATTCAGTTTCCTAACCTATAAAGTCAAGAGAGTTCAGATGCTTTCAGATATATTCCAGTCAGCATAAAACTTAACACTCTCCAGAGACAGATTGGTTCCAAGTGAGTCTTAGTCAATCTAGTAACCAAATGTCATTTTTGAGGGTGAGAAATCCAAGGAAGCTCAAGGGTTCAACTTCCCAAAGCAGAGGAGAAGGAAAAAAAAAGAAGCTAGTAAAAAATAAAATTAAAGGAAAAGGGGGGGATACATGGAAAGAAGAAGAATCCAAATAAAAAGATGAGCAAAGATTCTACTGAAAAAGAGAAAAAGAGCAAGAATTAACACTGGCAATCCCAGGTCCATATGGAAATTTCTGTATTATACCATAATTCTTCACAGCAAAGTTGAATACTATGTCAAGAGCAAAAAAAAAAAAAAAATTGAAAACAACTGCTTAAGAGGGAAACAAGCATTGCCCCCAAGAACTTTAGGCTGAATTAAATTCATTTCAACAAACATTATTCAGTACCTGCTGAAGGTTCTACATGGTAGGATATCAAAATTCTAATACAATCCTCGTAGCCATAGTTCTCATGGAGTTGGCATTTAAAAGGGAAAAGAGGAGGATACTTTGGTCCTCAGAAAAACCTAAAAGCATGGTACAAGATAGACTGTGATGATTAAAAAAAAAAAAAGACTAAACTCAAAAGAGTTCTAAGGTGATCTGAAAAGGGAAGAGGTCACTTTTATTGTAGGAAGCTGAAAAGCTTCATAAAAGATATGGCAGCTGAGCTAGACCTTAAGGGAAGAGGTAGATTCCATAGGTCATTACACGGCCACACTAGCTCATGGAGATGAATTACTTGAGAAAAGCTAACCATACAGTTGTAGAAAATAGAACATGTTTTAAGAGTATAATGTGGATATGCCAGGTAAGGCAAATTGAGGTAGATTGAAGATGGCATTTTAAAAATGTCTCTTGAAGAGACAATGTCTGAGTAATTAATAATTTTATTAATAAGGCTAACTTAGTAATAAAGGTCAGTGATCCTTTCGAATGCTGGTTTATCAGAGTTTATATGCCCTTGGAAGAACAGGTGTTCTTGAGGGCGGCATTCCTCTCTGATTGGTTAACAATTAGAAAATGAATTATTAAGAGATGTGGGTTCATTCTAATTTAAGTCTTGAGGTTTATGACTTGGATCACTCAAGTCTTAGTCAAAGAGACCTAATTTCCTGTCTGACGAAAGGGAAAATCAACATTTTCTCAGACCTGTCTTTTTTAAACAATGAGCCAGGCTCCTCCCAAACTTAAAATTTCTTTCTATTAATGTCTATTACTGATTTGATTGGATGTTTGCCTAAGTAATTCTTTGAGCAAGATTCCCCATGAGGAAGTAGAAAAGGGGGAAAACAATACAATTATTAGTTATTTAATATGAATCATTTTTTCTCAATAGTAAAGAGTCAATGAAGTTTTCTGAGCTAGAGAGTGATGTGCTCCAAACCATGTTTTAGTTAGACTATTTGACAATAATGTGAGGGTTAAATTATAAAAGAAACTGGAGATAGGGAGACAAGTTTGGATATAATAGTCTAGCTGAGAGATAGTGCAAAGGACAGAGAAATAGGATATAGTCAAGATTTTGTGCAGGTAGAGTTTTTGGTCCTGTATTTTGATGATAACTATCAGGTAGTCATAAAAATATGGGGAAATTTGAATTGGACTTAGATATTTAGGAGTAATCTATACAGAGTTTGGTTGAGACTAGAAAACTATAAAGGAAAAAAAAAGGCCAAGTTCAGTAACTTGGAGATGTACCCATATTTTAATGGAATAAGAGAAAAGAACCATTAAGACCAAGAAAAAAATGTTTAGATGATTAACAATGTCGCTGAAAGTCACATCACCTAATATCACGTGGGAGACATCCTGAAGAGAGTTAAGTCAATAATGTCAAATGTAGCAGTCAAGAATGATGGGAGAAAGAGTTTTGTCTATTAAAAAGGTCAGTAGGGTAAGGAAGCCAGGTTTCAAGTGATAAAAGAATGGGTATTAAGAGATAGTGAGCATAGTTTACAAAGAATAAAACTGTATAAAATTATAAAGCATGTGTGTTCTTATGTTTGCAGGGGATATAAAACAGAGTCATGTAAGGCTCAGTGAAATAAAAATTCAAGATCATTGAAGTTCTAGTTGATAGGTCAGTGGAATAAAAGCTAATTGGGTAGATCCTCATGGATGGTATTCCTTAGATAAGGACATATGTAGCCATTCAGGTTAAAGAGCCATTTCTCCATTGTAGTAGAGGGGCTGACACTTTCCCAAGATTCCCTTTAGAGCACAGTCCTATCGAAGGACTTTTAATGACTTAAATAATAACACAGTCATCTGGTGGCTAAATAAAGATGACACAAGATCACACAATGAGCAAATGGCTGAGCCTGGATTCAAGGCCCAGGTTCTAAGATTCTAAGTCAGGTGCTTCTCCATTAACTTGATTTTGTCCCACTTTTGAAGGGGACAATTCTTTTGTCGGATCTCATGATTACTAGCCTTCCTGGGTATATATGCACACAGGAGTTCAAATTTAGATCATAATTTCTCACATGTGAAATTCTGTTTAAAAGGGAGGCAGTATATTTCTTAACCACCAATATCACTTGTCTAGTGAGAGTTACTAATGATGAGGGAGGAGGAAGACACTTTTTTTGTGTACGTGAAATAATCTCCAATAGAACTAAACACATCTACACATTGTAGCTCTTGGGTACTCAAAGCAAAAAAGTAACAGATACACAGCACACTGTTCAGGAATTGTTTCCAATTTAAGATTTTTATTTTGGTTCTGTACTTTTGATGAGAGGTTTATGCAACAGACAACTGATAGGAAGAATTAGGGATAGCCCTGAAGTATTCCAAGGTGCCAGTAAATCAGGTAATATTAGCCTGGTGGAAAATAGGACAGTATCTAGTGTGAGATAACAATTCGAAAAATCGAAATAAATGATATACAATATGCAATTTCACACCTTGGTTGCAGCCAACCCTACCCGGGTTAACAATGCATTGATTTCCAGAAAACTTCAAAAACCCGTTGACAAAAATCTGGGTAAAATAAGACAGTAGCTCCAAAGCCCAGAGCATGAAGGTTTCCCCCAGGGTGACCAGGGGTTTCACTTTGTGGGAAAATCTGTGTAGCTAGAGAAGTAAGGCCTGGGAAACAGAATGGGATATAAAGTATGATCAGGCAAGAGCCAAAAAGGTGTTTTGTTTTGTGTTATTTAAAGCAGAAGAGTTTAGGAAAGTAAATGTGAATGAAAAGATTTTGCTTGTTTCTCAGTTGGTTTGGGCCACAAACCATGAAAAGATTCATGTGAAAATGAATCAGATGTATTACTTCAGTTCCAACCAACCAGAATGTCTCATTCTCCCAAGGGCCACAAGTCTAGTTGTTACAATGGTCTTGAACAATGATCAGTAAATCCCTTGCTATTTTCAGTCTTGCCCCAGAGCTTTGAGTGGGCCTGCAGGAACTGGAGCTAGTGCAAATGGTAGATGTGACTTATGGACCAGCTCAATGGAATCTGTCCTAAAGATTGTTTCTAGAGGAAGAGAATAGTTAACTAGAACTTAAACAGATTTTTTGGAGTGTGGGGTTTTAGACTGACATTGACACTTTGGGAAACCTTTAATCCGGTGAGCATAACTTGAAGTGTATTTGTAACTGTTCTCCTTAGAAAAATTGTCTGGGAATCCTCCCCTTGGCCAGCTCTTTGCCTTGCAGCAGCACATGTGTGCTTCAGCTTCACAGGGATTATCATCTGAATCTGAGGACAAGACCTCATGCTTCTTTATGTCAGATTTCTTCTTCTTATTCCTTTTTGAACTCTCATCTGACGAGTCTTTTAATGGGCCAGTCTCAACCTCTTCCAAAGGGTAGAAGATAAAATCAGAACTTAGCTCCTCCTCCTGCCTAGAAAAAAGTAATTGGAGTTATGTGGAGTCTGCTGGAAGAAAAGAGGCAGGAAGTGGCTAGTGACATGTAAACACAGACTTACAAGTTGGCTTCAGGATTGTTTCTCCAGCAATTGTTCCACAGGCACATCATATAATGAAAATAATCTTACCACCTGAGAGTTTCATATTGCCTGGATTTATTTCACTCAAGTCATTTTTATAAGACCTTGGGGGCATGAAAGAATCAGCACATAGTTTAGGCTAGGTTTAATATTCACTTCAACAAATTTGCATGAAACCCTACGTGCAAAGTATTGCGATATATTGACCTGTTACATGGCCAGCAAACTAGATTTTCTTCTACTCCATATAATGTCTGCATCTCTAGCTGAAGACTACCCAAATAATCAAATTTGTTTTGCCCAGTATAAGATGTATAAATCTGAAACTCTGATAGGATTACTTACCCTACTAGACTAGGCTCTCACTTCTGCCACCCTCAACTCCCAGATGTCTCAATCTAAAGGTTTATGTCATAAAAGTTTTCCAAATTAAAAAAAAAACCCTGAAAACAAAATAAAGCATGCCAATGAGTCACAAGTTCTGGCAGGTCCTACACCAAGCTGGAACTTTTGTGTATGGACAATACAATAAGTGAGTTTTACAAAATTTGGAAGATGTTACTTATGAGATGCTGACAGAATTTTCCGTTGTCATCACTGTAGGAATAACATGGTTGGCAAGAATAATTAAAACAGTCATTTTCTAAAGAATGGACTATAATGAACTTCTTTCTTTAACAAGCATTGCTTTCTTTGACCAATCATTCCTTCCACTTAAACACACAACTGAGGGTACAACTTGTGTTACTTGACCAAGGAGCAAAAATTCTTGGTTAGCTCTAAGTATGTAGTCACTGATGTCCATATGCTAACAACCATCTCTCTATATCTGGAAAGACTTATCATTAGGTTGGCTATCAGGTGATAGTTTTTTCAAGCACAGCAACTCTTGAAATCAAATTATACTCTGAATTAGTGAAGAAAGTACCACATAGATGAAATCACAAATCAAATGAAGCATTAATGTAAATAAATTATATAATGTACAGATATATGTATACACACACATATTTGGAAAGGAAGAAAGAGAAAAAGTTTTTTAAAAGCAGAAAAAGGAATCATTGGTTGTCTGTAAAGTATGGGTAATTCCTTCTTATATCTCCTTATTTAGATCAGGGATAGATCCTGTCAGAGCTAGCACAGAGTGGGATAATTAAAGTTTTTATCCCAAGGATCTAAAATTCAGAGAACTCTTGCCAGTACTTCTACTTCTTCTTTAGCAGATTAATAAAAGCTAATCTTTCCATCTACATAGTAAGATTGATTGTTTAAAAATCTATTGGATAGCATTCCACATAGCATGGTCACACCATGGATGAGCTCTTTCTGACCTAAATCAACATCATTTGTAGGGTAAAGTTTCCTGAAGCTTCTCTTCCCATGGTGTATTTTGTTTAAAAATTCCTCTTTCCTCATCTTCCTAAGTTAGCTGAAAAAGGTTGATATGATCATATGTTTCATGCTGTTTATCATCCAAGGAATAATTTACACTGTTTGCTTTAGGTGCCCACATTTCTAATTGGCTCTGGACACTGTATATATTCTAGCAGGATTTTATGCTTATCTCTCAAAGAATAACATTTAAAATTGGTTGAAGTTTTGGTGTTCGGTTTTGTATGTTTTTTCCAAAATCTGTTGGATGCAGAGAGTTGGTCAGGAGAGGCACTTCTATTATTGATATAAATGTTCATTCCTTTGTAAGAGCATGGAAAGACTTATAAAAATGCTGTATACAGTAACAGCAATGTTGTTTTAAGAATGACTTTCAAGGAACAATTAAGTGGATCAGTGGATAAGAATTCTGACCCTGGAATTAGGAGAACTCTTACTAGCTATGTGACCCTGGATAAGTAACTTTTTTTTTTTTTTCTGGTCACCCTATTTTTTTTTATTCTGGATAAGTAATAATCCCAATTGCAAAACTAAAAAAAAAGAAAAGAGGGGCAGCTAGGTGGCACAATAGATGCACCAGAGCACCAGCACTGAAGTCCTGAGGACCTGAGATCAAATTTGACCTCAGACACTTAACACTTCTTAGCTGTGTGGCCCTGGACAAGTCACTTAGCCCCAATTGCCTCAGTTAAAAAAAAAAAAAAAAAAAAAAAAAAAAGATTTGATTTTGAATGACTAAGCAAAGGATGAATAAAGAAAAAAATTGTCTTCATCTAAAGAAAGAACTATAGATGTATAGAATAATTTTATATAAATACACATCTGGCTAACAGACATATAAGTGTATAATAAATATATATATACATACAAATAAATATAACAAATAGGTGTTTATATAATATACATATATGTGCATATATTTATACTTTTATTTATGCCTAATGATACAGATAGCCATCTTTAAGGTGGGGTGGAGAGAGGAAAGAAAAAAATTACTTGATAAATGTCATATCTAAAAGGAATAACAAGTTGTACATAATAGATTTGCAAGTTCATATATAATCATATTTTTATTATACTATGTTATAAAAATGCTTGTTCTAGTCCATAAATTAATTTTAGAAAAAAGAATGGAGGGAGGGAAAGAGTAAGGAAACAGTGCCCAGAAAAGCATGATCAAGTTAAATCTTTACTCAAATAATCAAGAATTATTTTGATAATTCAGAAGGAACGAAGGAAGAAAGGGGGAAAAAAGAAGGAAAGAAGGAAGGGAGGGAAGGAGAGAGAAATAGAGAGAAGAAGGGAAGGAATGAAGGAAGGAGAAAAGAATTTAACTCAACAGACCTTTATTGTTTATTCCATGCAAAATAAGGAAAATACAAAGTCTTTAAAATAAAGGAATTTGCTATGTTCTGAAGACATACAATATATAGACAGAAAAGTATATATGGAGTAAAAGAAGATAATTTTAACTGGAGAATCAAAAATTAGCAGGTAATACTCCCAGCTGTGCTTAGAAAGCCTTAGATTAGCAATGACAAGAGGCTCAAGGGGTAGGTTCTAGTTTCTACATACATAAGTATGGTCTTAATTTAATGAAGATACAATGTTTAACAGTGATTGAGATTTATTAATCTAATATGACAATGATAATAGCTAACTTGGCATTTATGTAGCATTTTCAAGTTTGCAAAGCACTTTATAAACATATCATTTTGTCCTCACAATAATCCTGGAAAGTAGATTCTCTCATCCCCATTTTTAAAATGTGAAAACTGAAGCTGAAAAAAATGATTTGCTGAAGGTCACATGTTTAGTAAGTGAATGAGGCCAGATTTGAATTCAGGTCGTCTTGTCTAGTTCTAGCATTCTTGCCACTGTTAATGCATAGCAGTAGTTAAGGAAAATGATCATTTTCAGATTTTAGGTCATGAGATGTGAGAGGTGGAAAGGACCAGAAAGAATAGCTCATTTCACCATCTAGATCATCCATTCATCCAATCGTCATCTCATCCAACCATTTGTTGTTATTGAATCATTTAGTTATGTTCAACTTTTTGTGATCCCATCTAAGGTTTTCTTGAGTACTAAAATCATTTGCCAATTCCTTCTACAATCCATTTTACAAATGAGGAACTGAGCCAAAAGCAGGATTAAATGACAGATAAAGAAACTTTCCCACTAAGGAAGAAATGGTCACATAGAAAATAGAGCTGGAATTATGCCCATGTCCTGTGACTGCAATTCAGTGTGTTTTCTACCATACCACCGTGTCAGAAGAAAAGTTTTATTCTCAAAATATACTATGGCATCAAGAAGGTAGTTAAAAATTATGTCTCTTTCTACTCATTCTTCCCTTTGCTCTCAGATTTAGAAGTTGACTCAGAAAACAGGGATAATAACTGCCAGTGACTGAGGCTTCTCACAGAGTGCACTCTGTGACTGGGATTAAGAAATTGTGCATTTGAAGCTTCAGATCTTTCTCAAAGCAGAGCCAATAAGCTTCTGACATTCATTGAAACTATTAACTCATTCGATATTTAAAAATTGCAAATGCACAGCTTCCTCCAGGAGGAAAACACTCATTACTTGCAGTGTCAGATTATGGGAAGTGATTCGTCTAAAGTCATGTCATAAACAGCACTGAATCTTTATGTTTCAATCAATGACTTCCTCAAGTCACAGCAGGGAAAACAATGTGAAGCAAGATAACTTATTATAAAAGGAGGAGCATTAAATAACCTGAGAATTATGATTTCCCCTTAGGGTATTAATGGCTCCCTGGTGGGAAATCACCAAATGGATTTCTAGAAACAGAGCTAATAAGATGCTAATGTTTTGTGAAATAGGAATTGGGAATGGGAAGATAGATCCAGAGATCAGAACCAAAGTTGAGACATCAGTGAGAAGGAAACAGAGGCAGACACAATACCAGTTACCCTGCCAGTATTTTCTATCCACAGTAGGTATCATACTGGCTGAGTTTAAAAGAGAGAGCAGAGTATTGATCTATTGAAGAATGGCCATAACAATTCTACAGATCAGTGATCCATTGGAATAAACAGAGAAAGAGTCAGCTAGGGAAATGAGGCAGGGTATCTGCAAGGACTTCCAAGGATTCCTTGAAGTTTTTCTTCTGTTAAT